>NW_026014541.1:7500-28729 GCF_020379485.1 Brassica napus
ACTCAATCAACTAATGCTCAACTATTAACTAATCAAACCGTTACTCAGTTAGAGCCGGCCTCCTGCCATGATCCAACTTCCAAGTAACGGGAACCTGCATGAAAACAAGTCAGCAATCGATTGATTATAACTCACAGTGTTCTTTGCCGATAAGCAGCGGGTTGATCAGAGAAGACTTGGCCAAAACCCATTGGACGACTTGACTGGACTGGACTGGACTGATCTTGACTTGGACAAAACCTCTTCTTCACCATGTAAACACTAACAGGTCTGGACGGACTGATCTGGACTCGGACAGAACCTCCTCTAGCTTCTGGACAGTTCTTCGGCCTTCTCGGCGGAATATCGCTGATACGAAGTTTCGCGGAAAACTTCGTGCTGAAGAAACGTCATTCTTCACAAACGTCGAGCTTCTAAACCGTCGTGCTTCCAAAAATGTGATGCTTCCAAAACGTCCGTCTGAACAATCTAAGACATCTTCTAACTATGGTCGAGCAACTTATTCGACTCATAGTTCCCTCGGGATCAATTCTTCGACCACCTCGTTCTTCAAAATTTGCCGATCGATCTTTACCGCCCGCGGTTTGACCACCAAGTTGATGTTCGACCAGTCTTCTCTTTACTTCGAATCATGTCAAGTTTTATGTGATCAAAACTCAACATTCCTCCTGATACTTAGACTCTCAAATGCTCGGCTCCAGATTCTATTTTGGCTCTCTCGACCATTCTCTCTCTTTTTTTTTTGTTTTTTTTAACGGGTTTCTACACTGACTGTCCCTGTTAATCATTACTCCGATCCCGAAGGCCAACACAATAGGATCGAAATCTTATGATGTTATCCCACGCTAATGTATACATAGCGTAGGCTTGGTTTGAGCACTCTAATTTCATCAAAGTAACAGCACCGGAGGCACGACCCGACCAGTTAAGGCCAGGAGCATATCGCCGACAGAAGAGACAAGCCGACCGGTGCTCACCAAAGGCGGACCGGGCGACCCATCCCAAGGTTCAACTACGAGCTTTTTAACTGCAAAAACTTAAATATACGCTATTGGGGCTGGAATTACCGCGGCTGCTGGCACAAGACTTGCCCTCCAATGGATCCTCGTTAAGAGATTTAGATTGTACTCATTCCAATTACCAGACTCAAAGAGCCCGGTATTGTTATTTATTGTCACTACCTCCCCGTGTCAGGATTGGGTAATTTGCGCGCCTGCTGCCTTCCTTGGATATGGTAGCCGTTTCTCAGGCTCCCTCTCCAGAATCGAACCCTAATTCTCCGTCACCCATTACCACCATGGTAGGCCACTATCCTACCATCAAAAGTTGATAAGGCCATGCGATCCGTCGAGGTATCATGAATCATCAGAGCAATGGGCAGAGCCAGCGTTGTTGCACGTATTAGCTCTAGAATTACTACGGTTATCCGAGTAGTAGTTACCATCAAACAAACTATAACTGATTTAGTGAGCCATTCGCAGTTTCACAGTCTGAATTCGTTCATACTTACACATGCATGGCTTAATCTTTGAGACAAGCATATGACTACTGGCAGGATCAACCAGGTAGCATTCATAAATCAGGGCAAGACCACGTCATATTCCCACAAACACATGGAAAGTGGGAACAGACGCAGACTTGACCATCATCTTTTGTCCAGAGAAAAACGTGCTTAGCGGGAAAGAATTTCTTCGAGTCACCGCCATAATATTTCCGCAACCGAGATCTCAGCAAACAGCTTATTCACCTTTGCGAACAATGCATAAATTATGCAAAGACGCAAGGATCACAAGTGCCGGCTTATGTGTTCACGACTTCCCCACTGAAGGAGATGCCACAAACAACATTTTAAGCAAGCATAAAACTATGCTAGTGAAGAAACTCAGGAGGATAGTTGGTCTGTAGTTGGGTGCGCGAGCACAGAGCCTACACACACTAGCTATCCAATCACCACTCATACGCCGAATGTTCATTTTCCTCGCTAACATCAATCTTTCCAACCACTCTTGAGATGTAATCAAAAGAGCAACTGGAAGACGGATGGAACCAGGCCAAGACCACACAAGAGCAAAAATTTGAAGTTAGGGGCAAAACGGTTCGCCTGAAAATTCACCGGAAAAGTTACCAGAAAATTCACCGGAGACAATCCGACCATCGACCTAAACCCAGCCATCGATAGTGTTGGACCGAGCAGTCCAACACTACATACCCCTTCGGGTACTGAGGGTAGGCTCAGAAGAGTGCCTACCCCTTATACAGACAAAACACTTTTTTTCAGTCTGTCACCAGTCGACATTGGTTGTGTTCCGGGAGTATTTTAATGTAAAAAACAAAATACTTCGAATTTGAATCTGATTTTTTGCATGCTCCATAAGAATAGTTAAAACTATATTCTCGTAAATTTTCATGATTTTCTTTTGCTTCTAATCATGTTTTTTGCATGCTACAAATTTCGGGGTTTCGTGGTCTAAACGGATGTCTACAGCAACTTTTGATCAACACTTGACATCCTAAACTCTTTGTTGACATATTTTTGATGTTTCCTTTCAGAAAACTTTCTTCAAAAATATTAATTTTTGAATTTTTGGCTTCTCTGGTGATTTTGGCTGTCCGTGGGTGATTTTGGCCCACGTGGGCTGTCTGTTCAGTACACACAGGACGTCTATGTGTGTCCGCAAGCACACACAGGACGTCTGTGGCTGTCAGTGTGTGTCCGTCTTTGTTCGTCAGCAGACACATGACGTCTGTGGCTATCCATCAGTACACATATCAGCACGTTGGTCCTTGGACTCAGCACGCTGGCCCTTCCCGTGAACTGTTTGGGTGATTTTGGCCCACGTGGGCTGTGTAAGACCCGATCCTGGATTCCTCAATCCAACCAGACCGCGGCCTCACCAAACAATGCAACCAGTTCCATCTTTCATATTCAAGTTCAAGTGTTAAATAATTCTAAGTCTTTTTCAGAGTTTTGAGGTTCCAACATTCACACTTAAACAATCAAGCAACAACTAATGCAAATAGATATTTCATAGATATTAACCAAGGTTCATACATCATTCATCATCCTAATAAATAGATTACGCACTAGAATCGCATAAGTTCACAAGTTGCACAATAGGCTACAATAATCACACAATTTTCAGAATCAACCCAATCACAACACATCTTCCCATGGCCGCGGTCCTCATGGTGCTTTTCCCTTACCACGGTCCATTTCTGGTCCTGGATCCAACACAAACAAACACACAATCACAAGGTTAGATTACAAAACAAGAATCAAATCACATTGCATGGTCGGATCCAATCTAGTCAAGAACAATCATCAAAAATGTCAAATCTGACCCCTCTAAAAAGAGATCCATATACCAAATAAAATTCATGAAAACTCATGATAATTCAGAAGAAAAATATTCTCATAATCAGATTCAAAAGAATCGGCTCAGATCATAGTGATCTCGGCCATGAACAGCCCACATAAGAACAAGGGACTTTCATGGGAATTTGATCAGGCCAAGGCCTTAAGATCAATGAATCCTTTCCTGTAACATCATAAAACATTCCATAGCACAACATATATGAAGAAACAGAGTAGAAGAAGTCAGAGTAAGGAGTGGCCAATCGATCCAAACCGGCCAGGCTCACACGGCCATCATCCGCGGCCTTGTCCGGTTACTCTTGGCCACACCTCTCACCTTAGGAGTTCGGTCTCCAGGGGCGACTTCCTTCTCTTTCTCCTTTGCCTTCTCCTTGTCTTTCTGCCTCAAATCCATCCTCTTGATCACACGCCCAAACACACCAGGAACACTCAAGAACAATCTCTTGGATCAAATCGGCCGATCCAAGGTTTGTGTCTCTCTTTCTCTCTTGAATTTTCTCTGTGTTTCTCTCTGTGTGGAATGAGTAAAAACCGACCAGAATGATCAGAAATGAGAGAGAGAGGACGATTTAAACTGTCCCCAACCGCCTGGGCGAACAGTTACAAAAATCCCATCCCTTCTTCCCAAAACCGTCCCATAACCGTCCCATAACCGCCCATTGGCGGTTTCTCCCCTTTTCTTCCTTTGGCAAATCGATCACTGAGCCTCAGCTCACACTCTGGGAGCTTGCCCGCTCCCTGTCCCAAGCCTAAGACCCATTTGGTCGAACCGTCCTGCACCCGGACCATCGGCTCGCCCAGTAACCGTCCCGGACTCGCCCACACTGATCCGAACCAGAACGCACCGTTCACTGGATTGAGCTGACCTCCAGCTGTTCCCAGCTGAGTGAGCTAGTCCACCAGCTCCTGTGAGCTGAACAGATCATGGTGAACTGAATACCAGCTGAACCGAGCTGATTGAACTCAAACCAACACTCGTCCAGCTGCCTAAACACACACCCAGCTCCTTTACCCTTGTTTCCATCGTATCCTGGTTAAGTCTCAGCTGACTGGTGCCCTTAACCTTCATTCAGGGCCATGATACGCTTGTCTCAAGGTCTAATGACCTGACTGGTGCGTCTCCCCGCACCTATCCAGGATCGGGGACATGACAAGTCTCCCCCACTAACTTGGGGTTCGTCCTCGAATCCATGTTAAGTGTTTCATCAGGAAGAAATTGTCTGTACCACTCCGGATACATAGTTTTCATCTTTGCTTCTGTTTCCCAAGTGATGAGGTCTTTACCATTGTAATCCCACACCACTTTGATCATGGGGACTGTCTTCTTTCTCATAGCTTTCTCTGACCGATCCACAATCCGAACCGGCAAGGTTTCAAAAGTCAGGTCTTTACCAAGGTCAGCAGGAACCTCGGGCAAGACAATGTCTTGTTCAGACAAGCATTTCCGGAGTTGGGATACATGGAACACATTGTGGTATGCATCCATTGCTGATGGCAAGTCCAACTTGTATGCCACTGCACCCACTCTCTCTATGATCCTGAATGGACCCAAGTACCTAGGGTCCAGTTTCTTTCGTCCAGAAACCCTGGTCCTACCCTTAAAGGTAATCATCTTGAGATACACCAGGTCATTGACCTCAAACTCAAGATGTTTCCTACGCTTGTCTGCATAGCTCTTTTGGCGGTCCTGCGCCTCTTTCATCTTCTCTTTGACCATCCTGATCTTCTCAGTGGTCTGTTCTACAATCTCAGGACCCAACATGCTACGCTCCCCCACTTGGGTCCAGCATAGGGGTGTCCTGCACGGCCTACCATACAAAGCCTCATATGGCGACATACCAATGCTTGTATGGAAGCTGTTATTATAAGCAAACTCCACTAAGGGTAAGTGTTTTTCCCAAGACTCTCCCCAGTCTAACACACATGCCCTTAGCATATCCTCCAAGGTTTGGATTGTCCTTTCAGACTGCCCATCCGTTTGAGGATGATAAGATGTGCTCATATTCACTCTGGTTCCCAAGGCCTTTTGGAAAGCCTGCCAGAAATAAGATGTAAATCTTGGATCCCTGTCCGAGACAATGCTTGCTGGAACACCATGCAACCTCACTATCTCGTCTAGGTACACTTGCACAATCCTGTCGACCCCATCCCCTTTCTTGATGGGCAGGAAATGAGCCGACTTGGTCAGCCGATCAACCACAACCCATACCGCATCTTTCTTATTCCTGGTCGTGGGAAATCCAGTCACAAAATCCATTGTGATGTGATCCCATTTCCATTCTGGTATGGGTAGGTTCTGAAGTAGACCACTGGGAACCTGATGTTCTGCCTTCACCAGTTGACAAGTGGGACACTTAGCCACCCACTCTGCAACATCAGATTTCATCCTCACCCAATGGTAGTACCTTTTCAGATCCCTATACATTTTGTTCAGTCCAGGATGAACTGAAAACTTAGACTTATGAGCCTGTCTCATAATCTCTTCTTTGAGTTCCTTATCATTAGGAACACTGACCCTACCATTGACCAAGATGGTACCATTGTCAGTTGTCTGGTACTCAGTCTTGTCATTGGCGGCTACCTTCCTTAGATTTTCATCCAGGCCCTGAGCTTGCCTGATCCTGGTCAGGAGATCGGCCTGGTTCACCGCCTCCAACCCCAGTGGCTCATCTGAACCAACCAAGGTGTTGAGGTTCAAGGACCTGATCATCCCTTCCAGTTCATCCGCCTCCCTCTCAGATGACACTTCAGCCCTTCTGCGGCTCAAAGCATCAGCCACTAGGTTAGCTTTCCCAGGATGATAAGCTATGTCCAGATCATAATCTGCAACAAACTCCATCCATCTCCTCTGCCTTAAGTTTAACTCAGGCTGAGTGAATATGTACTTCAAGCTCTTATGGTCTGTGAGTATTTGCACCCTGGCACCATAAAGATATGATCTCCATATCTTTAATGCAAATACTACTGCAGCCATCTCCAAATCATGGGTTGGATAGTTACCCTCATGCTTCCTTAGCTGTCGGGAAGCATAGGCTATCACCTTCCCATGTTGTGTCAAAACACAACCAAGACCAGTTATGGATGCATCCGTATACACCACATAAGGCTGATCAGCCTCAGGCAACACCAGGACAGGTGCATTAGTCAACATGTTCTTGAGTGCTGCAAAACTTTTCGCACACTCCTCAGACCATGTGAACCTCACGTCCTTGCCTGTCAGCTTAGTCATAGGTTGAGCTATGCTCGAGAACCCCTTGACATACTTCCGGTAATAACCAGCCAACCCTAAGAAGCTTCTCACTTCCGTAGCATTCTTTGGCTGTGGCCATTCCTGGATACATTTGATCTTATCTTGATCCACTGAGACTCCTTTATCAGACACCACATGCCAAGGAACCCAATGCTCTTCTGCCAGAAGCTACACTTGCTTAGCTTAGCAAAGAGCTTCTGTTCTCTCAGGCGGCCCAACACCGCCCTAAGGTGTCTTTCATGGTCCTCCTTTGTCTTGGAATACACGAGTATATCATCAATGAAGATGATCACAAACTCGTCCAAGTATTCCCTGAAGATGCCGTTCATCATCTTCATGAATGCAGCAGGTGCATTGGTCAGTCCGAACGGCATGACCACAAACTCATAGTGACCATACCTAGTTCGGAACGCTGTCTTCCTCACATCATCTGGTGCAATGGGGATCTGATGATACCCAGAGGCCAGGTCAATCTTGGAGAACCACTTGGCTCCACGGAGTTGGTCCAACAACTCATCAATCCTGGGTAAAGGGTACTTGTTCTTCACAGTCACCCTGTTCAAACCCCTATAATCAATGCACAACCTAAAGCTACCATCCTTTTTCTTAACAAATAGGACTGGTGCTCCCCAAGGTGATACACTAGGGCGTATGAACCCCTTCTCAAGCAACTCCTCAAGTTGCTTCTTCAGCTCTGCCATCTCAGCTGGTGCCATTCTATATGGACTTTTTGATAATGGGGCCGTTCCAGGTTCCAATTCAATGATGAATGGGTCAGCCCTATCAGGGGGAATGCCCTGTAGTGCCCCAAACACATCCTGAAATTCTCGAACCAACGGTATACCCTCTGGGTCACAGGCCCCTACAACCTCATCAGTGTAAATGGTAGCCAAAAAGGCCTCACAACCAATTCCAAGCATCCGTTCTACTTGGACTGCTGAAACCACCAAACTACAAGAGGTTGGCTTGATTCCTTGGTACTTGATCGGGGGTCCAAACTCGTTCTCAAGTTGCACCCTTCCCCGGTGACAATCTAGAGTTGCCCGATACTTTCCCAACCAGTCCATGCCCAAGATCACTTCATGATGCTTGAGGGGGACAACAATCAGATCTATAGACATCGGCCTATCCAAGATCACCACAGGGATGTCCTTAACCAGACCGAGTGAGTTCATAACTTGCCCTCCGGCCGCACTCACTCGTTCAGGACCATCCCATGTTCCATACTGGAACAAACCTTTTCCTATCATACTTGGACTCACAAAACTATGTGTAGCTCCAGTATCAAATAATGTGTGTGTTTCCACACCACCAATACTTAAGGTCCCTACACAAGACCCATCAAAGTATATCTATCCATCCTAGGTTCCATACCATGCAATTCTACTGGAATTGTAAAAGTAGTAGTCTAGAGTGTTACCAGTGATCGCTTGGAAAGGCCGAGCCCCATCCACATCCTTGGATAGCTCATACACACGAGGTGTTGAGGTCTGGCCTCGTCCCTGGACTGGCCTGCTAGCCTCCCCACGTCCCTTACTTTGGTTGCCTTGCAACTTAGGGCAGTCCCTGCGGTAGTGGCCCTTCTGGCCGCAGTGGTGACAGGTCCTGGACTCACCCAACGGGCTTGGACATTCCTTGGCTGAGTGATCCATCTTACCACATCGAGTACAGGCACCCATGGCCTTCCAGCACTCTACACCGTGGTATCGTCCACACTTAGGGCACTCTGACCTACCACTTGAGGTTTTACCCTCCTCGGTCGAGTCCCTCTTCCTCTTCTTGTCACCACTCTGACCCGAGGATACCACCACACTCTTCAGCTTCTGCTTACCCTCCTCGGTGAGGTTGGTCTCCAGCAAGGCCATCCTCTCAACCAACTCAGAAACCGTGTGGAACTTACAAACAGAACAGTAGGTTCGAAGTTCCACCCTTAGGCCTCGGATGAACCTTCGGACTTGAACCTTCTCATCCTCCAGTTCTCTTCCCACATACCTCCTGAGTCGGTTGAACTCTTCTTCATACTCACGAACAGTCCTCCGTCCCTGAGTCAAGTCCAGGAACTTGGACTCCAAACGATCCCATGCCTCAGCAGGAAAGTACTTATGGTTGAACTCAACCACAAAGTCAGCAAAATGCTCAATGGTACCATTGGTACGCTTGTCCAAAGCTAACCACCAGTTATGTGCATCTCCCTCCAGGAAATGTACTGCTATGTCCTTCTGGTAATCCTCAGGACAACGTGTGGACTTGAAGTTCCGAACCAACCTGGTTCTCCACTCGTCCGCCTCCATAGGATCAACACTTCCAGCAAAGTGTTTGGTTCCCAACTTGGAGATATGCTCCAGCACCTTCAGGTAGTCCATACCATGCACTGGCCTGACCGGTGGGTCTATCTCAATCACCTCAGCCACACGGCCAGCACCAACATCACCCACTCCAGCAGCAACCCGAACCGGGGGATTAGCCTGTCCCACGGACGAGTTCACCAATGGTGTGAACGCCTGTGTCAAGGAGGCTATCTGAGCTCCCATGATCTGCATAGCCTCCACCAAGCCCCTTATGGTCGGCTCAATGACCTCCTCGGCACCAGTGACCCGAACATTGTTTGCATCAACATTCTGGCCACTCCCAGCACCAACGTTGGACGACCCAGTATCGTCTCCATGGACTTGCTCTGGTTGCTCGTCCACATTAGTTTCATTAACCTCAGTAGGAAGAGTTGAACCCACTGGAAGTCCGGTGGCATTGTCCACCTGCTCCACCAGAGCCGGTAGCACTGTGGTTGGAATGGTTCCAGCTGGTAACACTCCGGTCTGTTCAGCACCATCCTGCCCCACTGCTCCAGACGCCCCAGTTGCCTCCTTTCCTTTCCGAGATTTATACCTTCTTGTACCCTTAGGAGTTACAAACACAAACAAAAGGTTAGTCCACAACTGAACACACAAACCTCAATCACTCCTAAGTTAATCAGTTGAAAAGATTACTTAGAACCCAACTATCTCACCATGAGTCCAAACGGCCAAGTGTGTGGTGAACCAATAACCCAACAAATCCTAGAATCAAGAATGCTCTGATACCAACTTGTAAGACCCGATCCTGGATTCCTCAATCTAACCAGACCGCGGCCTCACCAAACAATGCAACCAGTTCCATCTTTCATATTCAAGTTCAAGTGTTAAATAATTCTAAGTCTTTTTCAGAGTTTTGAGGTTCCAACATTCACACTTAAACAATCAAGCAACAACTAATGCAAATAGATATTTCATAGATATTAACCAAGGTTCATACATCATTCATCATCCTAATAAATAGATTACGCACTAGAATCGCATAAGTTCACAAGTTGCACAATAGGCTACAATAATCACACAATTTTCAGAATCAACCCAATCACCACACATCTTCCCATGGCCGCGGTCCTCATGGTGCTTTTCCCTTACCACGGTCCATTTCTGGTCCTGGATCCAACACAAACAAACACACAATCACAAGGTTAGATTACAAAACAAGAATCAAATCACATTGCATGGTCGGATCCAATCTAGTCAAGAACAATCATCAAAAATGTCAAATCTGACCCCTCTAAAAAGAGATCCAAATACCAAATAAAATTCATGAAAATTCATGATAATTCAGAAGAAAAATATTCCCATAATCAGATTCAAAAGAATCGGCTCAGATCATAGTGATCTCGGCCATGAACAGCCCACACAAGAACAAGGGACTTTCATGGGAATTTGATCAGGCCAAGGCCTTAAGATCAATGAATCCTTTCCTGTAACATCATAAAACATTCCATAGCACAACATATATGAAGAAACAGAGTAGAAGAAGTCAGAGTAAGGAGTGGCCAATCGATCCAAACCGGCCGGGCTCACACGGCCATCATCCGCGGCCTTGTCCGGTTACTCTTGGCCACACCTCTCACCTTAGGAGTTCGGTCTCCAGGGGCGACTTCCTTCTCTTTCTCCTTTGCCTTCTCCTTGTCTTTCTGCCTCAAATCCATCCTCTTGATCACACGCCCAAACACACCAGGAACACTCAAGAACAATCTCTTGGATCAAATCGGCTGATCCAAGGTTTGTGTCTCTCTTTCTCTCTTGAATTTTCTCTGTGTTTCTCTCTGTGTGGAATGAGTAAAAACCGACCAGAATGATCAGAAATGAGAGAGAGAGGACGATTTAAACTGTCCCCAACCGCCTGGGCGAACAGTTACCAAAATCCCATCCCTTCTTCCCAAAACCGTCCCATAACCGCCCATTGGCGGTTTCTCCCCTTTTCTTCCTTTGGCAAATCGATCACTGAGCCTCAGCTCACACTCTAGGAGCTTGCCCGCTCCCTGTCCCAAGCCTAAGACCCATTTGGTCGAACCGTCCTGCACCCGGATCATCGGCTCGCCCAGTAACCGTCCCGGACTCGCCCACACTGATCCGAACCAGAACACACCGTTCACTGGATTGAGCTGACCTCCAGCTGTTCCCAGCTGAGTGAGCTAGTCCACCAGCTCCTGTGAGCTGAACAGATCATGGTGAACTGAATACCAGCTGAACCGAGCTGATTGAACTCAAACCAACACTCGTCCAGCTGCCTAAACACTCACCCAGCTCCTTTACCCTTGTTTCCATCGTATCCTGGTTAAGTCTCAGCCGACTGATTCCCTTAACCTTCATTCAGGGCCATGATACGCTTGTCTCAAGGTCTAATGACCTGACTGGTGTGTCTCCCCGCACCATGACCCGTCCGGCCGATCCTATCTAGGATCGGGGACATGACAGGCTGTCTGTTCAGTACACACAGGACGTCCGTGGGTGTCCGCCAGCACACACAGGACGTTCGTGGCTGTCCGTGGCTGTCCAACAGCACACACAGGACATATGTGGCTGTCTGTGTGTGTCCGTCAGCACACACAGGACGTTCGTGGCTGTCCATCAGTACACATATCAGCACTCTGGACCTTGGACTCAGCACGCTGGCCCTTCCCGTGGACTGTTCGGGTGATTTTGGCCCACCTGGGCTGTCCGCTCAGTACACACAGGACGTCCGTGGGTGTCCGTCAACACACACAGGACGTCCGTGTGTGTCCGTCAGCGCACACAGGACGTCCGTGGCTGTCCATCAGTATACATATCAGCACGTTGGTCCTTGGACTCAGCACGCTGACCCTTCCCATGGACTGTTCGGTTGATTTTGGCCCACGTGGGCTGTCTGTTCAATACACACAGGACGTCTGTGGGTATCCGCCAACACACACAGGACGTCTGTGGCTGCCCATGTGTGTCCGTGTGTGTCCGTGTGTGTCTGTCAGCACACACATGACGTCCGTGGCTATCCATCAGTACAGATATCAGCACGTTGGTCCTTGGACTCAGCATGCTGGCCCTTCCCGTGGACTGTTTGGGTGATTTTGGCCCATGTGGGCTGTCTGTTCAGTACACACAGGACATCTGTGGGTGTCCACCAGCACACAGAGGACGTTTGTGGCTGGCTGTGGCTGTCCGTCAGCACACACAGGACGTCCGTGGCTGTTCGTGTGTGTCCGTGTGTATCCGTCAGCACACACAGGACGTCCGTGGGTGTCCGTCAGGAAAAACACAGGACGTTCGTGTGTGTCCGTCAGCACACACATGATGTCTGTAGCTGTCCGTGTGTGTCCGTCAGCACACACAGGACGTCCGTGGCTGTCCATCAGTACACATATCTGCACATTGGTCCTTGGACTCAGCATGCTGGCCCTTCCCATGGACTGTTTGGGTGATTTTGGCCCACGTGGGCTTTCTGTTCAGTACACACAGGACATTCGTGGGTGTACGCCAGCACACACAGGACGTTCGTGGCTGTCCGTGGCTGTCCGTCAGTACACGCAGGACGTCCGTGGCTGTCTGTGTGTGTCCGTGTGTGTCCGTCAGCACACACACAGGATGTCTGTGGCTGTCCATCAGTACACATATCAGCACGCTGGTTCTTGGACTCAGCACGCTGGCCCTTCCCATGGACTGTTCGGGTGATTTTTGCCCATGTTTGCTGTCTGTTCAGTACACACAGGACGTCTGTGGGTGTCTGTTAGCACACACATGATGTCCGTGTGTGTCCGTCACCAAACACAGGACGTCTGTGGCTGTCCATGTGTGTCCGTGTGTGTCCGTCAGCACACACAGGACGTCCGTGGCTGTCCATCAGTACACATATCTGCACATTGGTCCTTGGACTCAGCACGCTGACCCTTCTAGTGGACTGTTCGGGTGATTTTGGGCCCACGTGGGTTGTCTGTTCTGTACACACAGGACGTCCGTGGGTGTCCGCCAGCACACACAGGACGTCCGTGGCTATCCGTCAGCACACACAGGATGTCCGTGGCTGTCCGTGTGTGTCTGCGTGTGTCCGTGGTTGTCCATCAGTACGCATATCAGCACGCTGGTCCTCTGACTCAGCACGCAGGCCCTTCCCGTGGACTGTTTGGGTGATATTGGCCAACGTGGGCTGTCTGTTCAGTACACACAGGACGTCCATGGGTGTCTGCCAGCACACACATGACGTCCGTGGCTGTCCGTCAGCACACACAGGACGTTCGTGGTTGTCCGTGGCTGTCCAACAGCACACACAGGACATATGTGGCTGTCTGTGTGTGTCCGTCAGCACACACAGGACGTTCGTGGCTGTCCATCAGTACACATATCAGCACTCTGGACCTTGGACTCAGCACGCTGGCCCTTCCCGTGGACTGTTCGGGTGATTTTGGCCCACCTGGGCTGTCCGCTCAGTACACACAGGACGTCCGTGGGTGTCCGTCAACACACACAGGACGTCCGTGTGTGTCCGTCAGCGCACACAGGACGTCCGTGGCTGTCCATCAGTATACATATCAGCACGTTGGTCCTTGGACTCAGCACGCTGACCCTTCCCATGGACTGTTCGGTTGATTTTGGCCCACGTGGGCTGTCTGTTCAATACACACAGGACGTCTGTGGGTATCCGCCAACACACACAGGACGTCTGTGGCTGTCCATGTGTGTCCGTGTGTGTCTGTCAGCACACACATGACGTCCGTGGCTGTCCATCAGTACAGATATCAGCACGTTGGTCCTTGGACTCAGCACGCTGGCCCTTCCCGTGGACTGTTTGGGTGATTTTGGCCCATGTGGGCTGTCTGTTCAGTACACACAGGACATCTGTGGGTGTCCACCAGCACACAGAGGACGTTTGTGGCTGGCTGTGGCTGTCCGTCAGCACACACAGGACGTCTGTGGCTGTTCGTGTGTGTCCGTGTGTATCCGTCAGCACACACAGGACGTCCGTGGGTGTCCGTCAGGAAAAACACAGGACGTTCGTGTGTGTCCGTCAGCACACACATGATGTCTGTAGCTGTCCGTGTGTGTCCGTCAGCACACACAGGACGTCCGTGGCTGTCCATCAGTACACATATCTGCACATTGGTCCTTGGACTCAGCACGCTGACCCTTCTAGTGGACTGTTCGGGTGATTTTGGGCCCACGTGGGTTGTCGGTTCTGTACACACAGGACGTCCGTGGGTGTCCGCCAGCACACACAGGACGTCCGTGGCTATCCGTCAGCACACACAGGATGTCCGTGGCTGTCCGTGTGTGTCTGCGTGTGTCCGTGGTTGTCCATCAGTACGCATATCAGCACGCTGGTCCTTTGACTCAGCACGCAGGCCCTTCCCGTGGACTGTTTGGGTGATATTGGCCAACGTGGGCTGTCTGTTCAGTACACACAGGACGTCCGTGGGTGTCTGCCAGCACACACATGACGTCCGTGGCTGTCCGTCAGCACACAAAGGACTTCCGTGGTTGTCAGTGTGTGTCTGTCACCACACACAGGACGTCCGTGGCTGTCCATCAGTACACATATCAGCACGCTGGTCCTTGGACTCAGCACGCTGGCCCTTCCCGTGGACTGTTCGGGTGATTTTGGCCCACGTGGGCTGTCTGTTCAGTACACACATGACGTCCGTGGGTGTCCGTCAGCACACACAGGACGTCTGTGTGTGTCCGTCAGCACACACAGGACGTCTGTGTGTGTCCGTCAGCACACACAGGACGTCTGTGTGTGTCTGTCAGCACACACAAGACGTCTGTGGCTGTCCGTGTGTGTCCGTGTGTGTCCGTTAGCACACACAGGACGTCCGTGGCAGTCCATCTGTACACATATCAGCACGTTGGTCCTTGGACTCAGCACGCTGACCCTTCCCGTGGACTGTTCGGGTGATTTTGGCCAACGTGGGCTGTCTGTTCAGTACACACAGGACGTCTATGGGTGTCCGCCAGCACACATAGGACATCTGTGGCTGTCCGTGTGTGTCCATCTGTGTCTGGCTGTGTCCGTCAGCACACACAGGACGTCCGTGGCTGTCCATCAGTACACATATCAGCACGTTGGTCCTTGGACTCAGCATGCTGGCCGTTCCCGTGGACGGTTTGGGTTATTTTGTCCCACTTGGGCTGTCTGTTTAGTACACACAGGACGTCCGTGGGTGCCCACCAGCACAAACAGGACATCCGTGGCTGTCCGTCATCACACACAGGACGTCCGTGGCTGTCTGTGTGTGTCCGTGTGTGTCCGTCGGCACACACAGGACGTCTGTGGTTGTCCGTGTGTGTCCGTCAGCACACACATGACGTCTGTGGCTGTCCGTGGGTGTCCGCCAGCACACACAGGACGTTCGTGACTGTCTGTGGCTGTCCAACAGCACACACAGGACATATGTGGCTGTCTGTGTGTGTCCGTCAGCACACACAGGATGTCTGTGGCTGTCCATCAGTACACATATCAGCACTCTGGACTTTGGACTCAGCACGCTGGCCCTTCCCGTGGACTGTTCGGGTGATTTTGGCCCACCTGGGCTGTCCGCTCAGTACACACAGGACGTCCGTGGGTGTCCGTCAACACACACAGGACGTCTGTGTGTGTCCGTCAGCGCACACAGGACGTCCGTGGCTGTCCATCAGTATACATATCAGCACGTTGGTCCTTGGACTCAGCACGCTGACCCTTCCCGTGGACTGTTCGGGTGATTTTGGCCCACGTGGGCTGTCTGTTCAATACACACAGGACATCCGTGGGTATCCGCCAACACACACAGGACGTCTGTGGCTGTCCGTGTGTGTCCGTGTGTGTCTGTCAGCACACACATGACGTCCGTGGCTGTCCATCAGTACAGATATCAGCACATTGGTCCTTGGACTCAGCACGCTGGCCCTTCCCGTGGACTGTTTGGGTGATTTTGGCCCATGTGGGCTGTCTGTTCAGTACACACAGGACATCTGTGGGTGTCCACCAGCACACAGAGGACGTTTGTGGCTGTCTGTGGCTGTCCGTCAGCACACACAGGACGTCCGTGGCTGTTCGTGTGTGTCCGTGTGTATCCGTCAGCACACACAGGACGTCCGTGGGTGTCCGTCAGGAAAAACACAGGACGTTCGTGTGTGTCCGTCAGCACACACATGATGTCTGTAGCTATCCGTGTGTGTCCGTCAGCACACACAGGACGTCCGTGGCTGTCCATCAGTACACATATCTGCACATTGGTCCTTGGACTCAGCATGCTGGCCCTTCCCATGGACTGTTTGGGTGATTTTGGCCCACGTGGGCTTTCTGTTCAGTACACACAGGACATTCGTGGGTGTACGCCAGCACACACAGGACGTTCGTGGCTGTCCGTGGCTGTCCGTCAGTACACGCAGGACGTCCGTGGCTGTCTGTGTGTGTCCGTGTGTGTCCGTCAGCACACACACAGGATGTCTGTGGCTGTCCATCAGTACACATATCAGCACGCTGGTTCTTGGACTCAGCACGCTGGCCCTTCCCATGGACTGTTCGGGTGATTTTGCCCATGTTGGCTGTCTGTTCAGTACACACAGGACGTCTGTGGGTGTCTGTTAGCACACACATGATGTCCGTGTGTGTCCGTCACCAAACATAGGACGTCTGTGGCTGTCCATGTGTGTCCGTGTGTGTCCGTCAGCACACACAGGACGTCCGTGGCTGTCCATCAGTACACATATCTGCACATTGGTCCTTGGACTCAGCACGCTGACCCTTCTAGTGGACTGTTCGGGTGATTTTGGGCCCACGTGGGTCTGTTCTGTACACACAGGACGTCCGTGGGTGTCCGCCAGCACACACAGGACGTCCGTGGCTATCCGTCAGCACACACAGGATGTCCGTGGCTGTCCGTGTGTGTCTGCGTGTGTCCGTGGTTGTCCATCAGTACGCATATCAGCACGCTGGTCCTTTGACTCAGCACGCAGGCCCTTCCCGTGGACTGTTTGGGTGATATTGGCCAACGTGGGCTGTCTGTTCAGTACACACAGGACGTCCATGGGTGTCTGCCAGCACACACATGACGTCCGTGGCTGTCCGTCAGCACACACAGGACGTTCGTGGTTGTCCGTGGCTGTCCAACAGCACACACAGGACATATGTGGCTGTCTGTGTGTGTCCGTCAGCACACACAGGACGTTCGTGGCTGTCCATCAGTACACATATCAGCACTCTGGACCTTGGACTCAGCACGCTGGCCCTTCCCGTGGACTGTTCGGGTGATTTTGGCCCACCTGGGCTGTCCGCTCAGTACACACAGGACGTCCGTGGGTGTCCGTCAACACACACAGGACGTCCGTGTGTGTCCGTCAGCGCACACAGGACGTCCGTGGCTGTCCATCAGTATACATATCAGCACGTTGGTCCTTGGACTCAGCACGCTGACCCTTCCCATGGACTGTTCGGTTGATTTTGGCCCACGTGGGCTGTCTGTTCAACACACACAGGACGTCTGTGGGTATCCGCCAACACACACAGGACGTCTGTGGCTGTCCATGTGTGTCCGTGTGTGTCCGTGTGTGTCTGTCAGCACACACATGACGTCCGTGGCTATCCATCAGTACAGATATCAGCACGTTGGTCCTTGGACTCAGCACGCTGGCCCTTCCCGTGGACTGTTTGGGTGATTTTGGCCCATGTGGGCTGTCTGTTCAGTACACACAGGACATCTGTGGGTGTCCACCAGCACACAGAGGACGTTTGTGGCTGGCTGTGGCTGTCCGTCAGCACACACAGGACGTCCGTGGCTGTTCGTGTGTGTCCGTGTGTATCCGTCAGCACACACAGGACGTCCGTGGGTGTCCGTCATGAAAAACACAGGACGTTCGTGTGTGTCCGTCAGCACACACATGATGTCTGTAGCTGTCCGTGTGTGTCCGTCAGCACACACAGGACGTCCGTGGCTGTCCATCAGTACACATATCTGCACATTGGTCCTTGGACTCAGCACGCTGACCCTTCTAGTGGACTGTTCGGGTGATTTTGGGCCCACGTGGGTTGTCGGTTCTGTACACACAGGACGTCCGTGGGTGTCCGCCAGCACACACAGGACGTCCGTGGCTATCCGTCAGCACACACAGGATGTCCGTGGCTGTCCGTGTGTGTCTGCGTGTGTCCGTGGTTGTCCATCAGTACGCATATCAGCACGCTGGTCCTTTGACTCAGCACGCAGACCCTTCCCGTGGACTGTTTGGGTGATATTGGCCAACGTGGGCTGTCAGTTCAGTACACACAGGACGTCCGTGGGTGTCTGCCAGCACACACATGACGTCCGTGGCTGTCCGTCAGCACACAAAGGACTTCCGTGGTTGTCAGTGTGTGTCTGTCACCACACACAGGACGTCCGTGGCTGTCCATCAGTACACATATCAGCACGCTGGTCCTTGGACTCAGCACGCTGGCCCTTCCCGTGGACTGTTCGAGTGATTTTGGCCCACGTGGGCTGTCTGTTCAGTACACACATGACGTCCGTGGGTGTCCGTCAGCACACACAGGACGTCTGTGTGTGTCCGTCAGCACACACAGGACGTCTGTGTGTGTCTGTCAGCACACACAAGACGTCTGTGGCTGTCCGTGTGTGTCTGTGTGTGTCCGTTAGCACACACAGGACGTCCGTGGCTGTCCATCTGTACACATATCAGCACGTTGGTCCTTGGACTCAGCACGCTGACCCTTCCCGTGGACTGTTCGGGTAATTTTGGCCAACGTGGGCTGTCTGTTCAGTACACACAGGACGTCTATGGGTGTCTGCCAGCACACATAGGACATCTGTGGTGTCCGTGTGTGTCCATCTGTGTCTGGCTGTGTCCGTAGCACACACAGGACGTCGTGGCTGTCCATCAGTACACATATCAGCACGTTGGTCCTTGGACTCAGCATGCTGGCCGTTCCCGTGGACGGTTTGGGTTATTTTGTCCCACTGGGCTGTCTGTTAGTACACACAGGACGTCCGTGGTGCCACCAGCACAAACAGGACATCCGTGGCTGTCCGTCATCACACACAGGACGTCCGTGGCTGTCTGTGTGTGTCCGTGTGTGTCCGTCGGCACACACAGGACGTCTGTGGCTGTCCGTGTGTGTCCGTCAGCACACACATGACGTCTGTGGCTGTCCGTGGGTGTCCGCCAGCACACACAGGACGTTCATGACTGTCTGTGGCTGTCCAACAGCACACACAGGACATATGTGGCTGTCTGTGTGTGTCCGTCAGCACACACAGGATGTCTGTGGCTGTCCATCAGTACACATATCAGCACTCTGGACTTTGGACTCAGCACGCTGGCCTTCCCGTGGACTGTTCGGGTGATTTTGGCCCACCTGGGCTGTCCGCTCAGTACACACAGGACGTCCGGTGGTGTCCGTCACACACACAGGACGTCCGTGTGTGTCCGTCAGCGCACACAGGACGTCCGTGGCTGTCCATCAGTATACATATCAGCACGTTGGTCCTTGGACTCAGCACGCTGACCCTTCCCGTGGACTGTTCGGGTGATTTTTGGCCCACGGGGCTGTCTGTTCAATACACACAGGACGTCCGTGGGTATCCGCCAACACACACAGGACGTCTGTGGCTGTCCGTGGTGTCCGTGTGTGTCTGTCAGCACACACATGACGTCCGTGGCTGTCCATCAGTACAGATATCAGCACGTTGGTCCTTGGACTCAGCACGCTGGCCCTTCCCGTGGACTGTTTGGGTGATTTTGGCCCATGTGGGCTGTCTGTTCAGTACACACAGGACATCTGTGGGTGTCCACCAGCACACAGAGGACGTTTGTGGCTGTCCGTCAGCACACACAGGACGTCCGTGGCTGTTCGTGTGTGTCCGTGTGTATCCGTCAGCACACACAGGACGTCCGTGGGTGTCCGTCAGGAAAAACACAGGACGTTCGTGTGTGTCCGTCAGCACACACATGATGTCTGTAGCTGTCCGTGTGTGTCCGTCAGCACACACAGGACGTCCGTGGCTGTCCATCAGTACACATATCTGCACATTGGTCCTTGGACTCAGCATGCTGGCCTTCCCATGGACTGTTTGGGTGATTTTGGCCCACGTGGGCTTTCTGTTCAGTACACACAGGACATTCGTGGGTGTACGCCAGCACACACAGGACGTTCGTGGCTGTCCGTGGCTGTCCGTCAGTACACGCAGGACGTCCGTGGCTGTCTGTGTGTGTCCGTGTGTGTCCGTCAGCACACACACAGGATGTCTGTGGCTGTCCATCAGTACACATATCAGCACGCTGGTTCTTGGACTCAGCACGCTGGCCCTTCCCATGGACTGTTCGGGTGATTTTTGCCCATGTTGGCTGTCTGTTCAGTACACACAGGACGTCTGTGGGTGTCTGTTAGCACACACATGATGTCCGTGTGTGTCCGTCACCAAACACGGACGTCTGTGGCTGTCCATGTGTGTCCGGGTGTGTCCGTCAGCACACACAGGACGTCCGTGGCTGTCCATCAGTACACATATCTGCACATTGGTCCTTGGACTCAGCACGCTGACCCTTCTAGTGGACTGTTCGGGTGATTTTGGGCCACGTGGGTTGTCTGTTCTGTACACACAGGACGTCCGTGGGTGTCCGCCGCACACACAGGACGTCCGTGGCTATCCGTCAGCACACACAGGATGTCCGTGGCTGTACGTGGTGTGTCTGCGTGTGTCCGTGGTTGTCCATCAGTACGCATATCAGCACGCTGGTCCTTTGACTCAGCACGCAGGCCCTTCCGTGGACTGTTTGGGTGATATTGGCCAACGTGGGCTGTCTGTTCAGTACACACAGGACGTCCATGGGTGTCTGCCAGCACACACATGACGTCCGTGGCTGTCCGTCAGCACACACGGACGTTCGTGGTTGTCCGTGGCTGTCCAACAGGCACCACAGGAATATGTGGCTGTCTGGTGTGTCCGTCAGCACACACAGACGTTCGTGGCTGTACAATCAGTACACATATCAGCACTCTGGACCTTGGACTCAGCACGCTGGCCCTTCCCGTGGACTGTTGGGTGATTTGGCCCACCTGGGTGTCCGCTCAGTACACACAGGACGTCGTGGGTGTCCGTCAACACAACAGGACGTCCGTGTGTGTCCGTCAGCGCACACAGGACGTCCGTGGCTGTCCATCAGTATACATATCAGCACGTTGGTCCTGGACTCAGCACGCTGACCCTTCCCAGGACTGTTCGGTTGATTTGGCCCACGTGGGCGTGTTCAATACACACAGCGTCTGGGTATCCGCCAACCAACACAGGCGTCGTGGCTGTCCAT
>NW_026014542.1:0-33054 GCF_020379485.1 Brassica napus
TAATTATGCACCGTTTTTATTACCAAATCTGTCATCACTATTCGGACCTTAATCATTCTGTCCAAACTATATGAAGAAGTTTGATGCTATTTATTCGTCAAAATATTAACATCTAATTTCAAATGCGATCGTTTCTAAGGTTTTTTTATATTATGAGAATAATAGTAACATTTCTGGTGACATGAAAAATAAACGAACAAATTTATTAATAAATGTTGGCTATTAAATAGCGGGTTCACTTATAATCAATGTACTGTGTTTTGTATAAAACAATTACATGAAATTTTCTTGTTATAATCATGTCTGACAATATAAAAAAAAAGTAGTGGGTGATCATTTCCCGGAGAAAAAAATTTGAAAACCCAGGTAACCGCGTGCCGTTGTTTATCTAAATTAGCAGTAGATTCGAATTCGGGTCTCTTAGAGATCCACTTAACGTCTTGTGCTATCCAACCACCGAAACGTGGTTACGTTTGACAATATATATAGCGCTCGGATAAGTTCCCTTGTATATGTGTGATTGTTATTATCAACGTAAAATTTAATTAACGAGCATTTATAAATACAGTAAGTTTTTTCCTTCCATTCAAAGAACTATATACACAAATTCGTATTAGGTTGATAATGATCAAGAACACTGAACTCACACCAAATTCTAGCAAAAGCCAATTCGTTACCATCAATTTTGAATATATGGTCTTTTATTACACAGACAACGTTACTTTCGTGTCTTCATTTTTTTTTGTTCAACACTTTCGTGTCTTCATATCATATAAGAAAACTGTTATAAGAAAACTGTGAAGTTTTTTACTTGTTTTAATCATCAATGGCAGAAATTGAGTGACACTTTGAAGGCCACGTATCTCTCTACTTGTTAGTTGTTAGGCTAAAGACAAACCAAACCTTTTCGTTCGCCACAAAGCATAAAGAGAAAGAAAAAAAATGAAATAAATTTAAATCTTTGTTTGTTTTATCTCACTATCTTGATTGTTCAGTATGAACAAACGATCAACTTAGGGAGATATGAATGTTTCTCTTTGAGAAAGAGGCCAAATATAAAACAAGTAAATATGATTGCAGATATTCGAGAAATAAAAGTGGTTGTAGATGTTGGGTGGGCCTAACCGGCTCAGTCTCTCTACTAAATAGAGCAGGCCTACACTGGAATCATAGCATGATTGTTTCTCATTTTCTTGAGATAAAAATAAACACAAGAAATTATGATGTTTTTGTAGAAATAGCCCTAACATCTTTTCACATAAGGAGAAAGTATCTATGGATCATAGCTTGTTGTCTTAATCCATTCAATAAAATATACTCCCTCTGTTCCTGTTCCTGAAAGTAAGATTTTCTAGAGTATGCACGCTTATTAAGAATTTAATAAATGTTTATAATTTAATTTATTTTTTTTACTTTATTATACACTTTCCAATAAGTTTCCACCAATGTAATTTAATCAATTCAAATATTCTCAATTAATGTTCCTCAAAAGTATAAAAAAGTAACTTAACAATATAGAAAAACTATCTTTGTGGAACAAGAAAAAAATCTAAAACATCTTACTTTCGGGAATGGAGGTAGTAGTTTTTTTTAACAACAATAAAATATAGTTTAAAGCATATATGCTGGTTACTATTTAAAAGTAGTCCAAACTTTGATGAAACTATCCAAACGATTTGCCTCATCTGCCCCATATCAGCTAGAGACCATGTATCCCCCGCTCAAAGACAATATGGACTGCACAATGAATTTATATTAAATATAGACAAATTTAAAACTATGAAATGAGAGACATATGATGTCAAAAAAAGAAGAAGAAATGAGAGACATATGATGTCAAAAAATATTTAGGTGGTGATTGTTTTGCTGGTTTTTAGATTTTGGATTTTGATTTTTAGTTTTTGGTTTTTAGATTTTGGTTTTCAATTATTGGTTTTTGATTTTGCAATAGATTTTAGTTTTTTTGAAAAACTTGAATAGTTGTTATAGATTTTAGTTTTTAGTGTTTAAAATTAATAAAATGAAAATATTATTAATAGTAAAATGTTTATTCTGATGAAATGCCATCATCAAAACTTGGTTGTCTATCTAACTATAATAATAAAGTTAGATTATGTTCTCTCCACAGCCATCCACATCATTTTTTAGCATAAAACTTTTATTGACACCTGGCATATTCCTCTGAAACTATTCTCTCGCTGAATTTTGTGTTGCAAGGGAATTCTTTCTGATTGGAAATTGTATTATTCTGTGGGCCTTTGATGTTTTCCTCAAACTGGCCCAGACTTTTTAAGGGTTTTTTCCAAGACGACGTCGGAGATCAGAGTTATTGTACCCCTTCGCACCAAATCCGATCAAGAAGATGATTGGTTGAAGCTGTAGATGCTCTAGAAAACCAAAATTTAGTTTAAAATCATACATGTCAACCAATCTTGCTTTTCTTTCTTTAAAAAAGATACATCAAAAATATTTCTAGAAATTAAAAAAAGGCTATAGAGAGCTTCATTCCTAAAGCAAAAAATAGTACTTTACAAAACTACAACATAAATATTTACAGCAAATAAATTTACAGCTATTATTCTAAAGCTAAAAAATAAAAGCCACAACACTTACCAATCACCCCCCAAATCTATGTAACGGCTGCGGTTTTCGTTAAGTAAGAAGCTTATTAAACTTTGGTAAGTATTTATATCTAGCGTTTGATTTAGAGTTTTGCTTAGATGTTGTCTTCTCTGTTATTTCTCCCAGTTTTTTTCAGGTTTATCATGCTGCAAATAATAATGTATGCTGCTAATATATACAGTAGAACGTCTATAAATTAATACTCGATAAATTAATAATCTCTATAAATTAAAAAAATTTGCCGGTTCCAACTTGGGTCGGTTCAAAATTTGACATAAATCGATAAAATAATAAGATAATATTTTTTTAGAAAATTCTATGTAAATATATGGTCCCATTAAAATTATAAATTAATAATTTATATGCATACATATTTTATATAAGTAATTACCAATTATTATATTGTTTGTTTTATATTCACAATAGAATTATCTTTATATTTTCTTAACACTTAGTATATTTTTGATGAGAATTAGTAATATTATATCTAAAACCACATTTGATTTCAAAAATAACAATTAATGTTTATACACTAAATTCAAATATTTTTCTTATCTTAGAATAAATATATCTTGCTGACAAAAAAAAGAATAAATATACCTTAAAATAAAAAAAATTAAATAAGGAAATTTTTGTAAATTAATATCTCTATAAATTAATAAAATTTTAAAGTCCCAACATTATTAATTTATAGAGGTTCTACTGTACTAGTTAGATGTCGTTTAGATCGTGCATTAGCGAATGAGGAGTGACACACTCTATTCCCCTGTTCTTATACAGAATATTTAGGGATGGTGGCATCGGATCACCACCTAGTGGTGGCTTACTTAGAAGATAATGTCCTCCGGAGAAAAGGGCAGTTTAAATTTGATAAGATATGGGTTGGACAAGAAGGCATGGGATGGTCAGATTATAGTGAAGGAACTGGTATAGTGGCAAAAATTAGTAATTGCCGCTACGAAATAGCCAAATGGAGGGAAAATAATCCACCTTATGGGAAGGAAAAGATATCAGACTTACAGAACGCTCTCAAAGAGGTACAAACAGATGATACTAGGTCTCAGGAGGATATTCTGGAGGTGTCTAGGAAGTTGCAAGAGGCATACAAGGACGAAGAGGAGTACTGGCATCAGAAAAGTAGAAATATGTGATATTCATCTGGAGACCTCAACACAAAATTCTATCAAGCTTTAACTAAGCAACTGATGTTGAGGGAAATTGGATTACAGAGGATAATGGAGTAGAGAAAGTTGCGGTAGACTATTTTGAAGAATTATTTACTACAACTTCTCCATCGGAGTTTGACGATTTTCTCTCAGAGGTAACACCGGGCATAACTCCACAAATGAATCAACGATTATTGAGGATAGCGACAGAGGATGAGGTCAGAGAGGCTCTGTTTATGATGCAACCAGAGAAGGCGCCAGGACAGGATGACATGACAGCTCTATTTTTTCAACATTCATGGCATATTATTAAGAGTGATTTGGTGGAGATGGTGAATGATTTTTTGGTTTCTGGAGAAATGGATTCAAGATTAAATATTACTAATATATGTATGATTCCAAAGACAGAGAGACCTACAAGGATGACGGAGTTGCGACCTATCAGTTTATGTAATGTAGGGTATAAAATTATTTCGAAGGTTTTGTGTCAATGTTTGAAGTTATTGCTACCCTCTCTCGTATCAGAAACTCAATCGGAATTTGTGGCAAGACGGTTGATTTCTGATAATATTATTATAGCACAGGAAATGTTTCAAGGATTACGGACTAATGAGGCGTGTAAAGGAAAGTATATGGCAGTCAAAACGGATATGAGTAAGGCCTACGATAGGGTAGAATGGGAGTTTAGTAAGGCATTACTACAGAAAATGGGGTTTCATGATCATTGGATTAAACTAATGATGGAGTGTGTATCATCGGTTCAATATCGGGTCCTATTAAATGGCCAACCTCGGGGCCTCATTGTGCCACAAAGGGGTTTACGTCAAGGAGATCCTTTATCTCCCTATTTATTTATTCTGCGTACCGAGGCTTTGATATCAAATATTAAGAAGGTTGAGAGGGAGAAACAATTAACAGGAATAAAAGTGGCTAGAGCATGCCCTTCAATATCACATTTTCTTTTTGCGGATGATAGTCTCTTCTTTTGTAAAGCTCAAAAGGAAGAGTGTCACACCATTCTCAGGATTTTAAAGGAATATGAGATAGCTTCAGGTCAACTAATAAACTTTGATAAGTCTTCAATTCAATTAGAGCACAAGATCGAAGAATCTGTCAGACATGAGTTAAGAGATATTTTGGGCATACAGAATTTGGGAGGAATGAGAACTTATCTAGGCCTGCCAGAAAGTCTTGGGGGTTCTATGATACAAGTTTTTGTCTTTGTACAGGATCGTCTGGATAATAGGGTCAATGGTTGGACTTTTAAGTTCTTTACGAGAGGAGGAAAGGAAGTGATCATCAAATCAGTGATTACGGCTTTTCCAAATCATGTGATGTCTTGCTATCGTTTACCCAAGGCTACTGCAAAAAAACTGACGAGTGCGGTAGCATAATTTTGGTGGAGCCCTGGAGGTAATACAAGAGGAATGCATCGGAAATCATGGGATAAAGTATGTATTAGTAAGGACGATGGAGGTTTAGGGTTTAAAGATATCATTGATTTCAATACAGCGATGCTTGGTAAACAATTATGGCGGCTGATAGAGAAGCCAAATACTTTATTTTCTCGAGTTTTCAAAGGTCGGTATTACATGAATGCATCACCCCTGGATCCGATTCGTTCATATTCTCCGTCATATGGCTGGCGGAGTATCGTATCTGCTAGATCTCTGGTAAGCAAAAGACTAATAAAAAGGGTGGAAACAGGATCCTCTATATCCGTATGGAATGATCCTCGGCTCCCAACCACTCGCCCGAGACCAACTAATAAAAATCAACACAATCTTTACCCAGACCTTAAAGTGGATTCTCTTATTGATCCTCATTTGCGAAGATGGAATTCGCAGGCGCTTTCGGCTTTGGTGGACCCACAGGATGTGAAATTGATAGAAAGTATATCACTGAGTAGAACTCGGATGACAGATAAAGAAGGATGGCATTTCACAAACAATGGAAAATATACGGCTAAATCTGGATATCAGGTTGAAAGGATATACCCAGATAAGGAAAAACCACCATTAGTGTTTGAGCCCACAGTTGATATTCTGAAGGCATATTGTTGGAAAATACGGTGTCCACCGAAAATTAAACATTTTTTCTATGGCAATTGGTGACAGGGTGCATAGCAGTTAAGAAGAATTTGCAAGCGCGAGGGATACACGGAGATACATGTTGTGCAAGATGTGGAGCTGAGGAGGAATCAATCAACCATGTATTTTTTGAATGTCCTCATGCACTTCAGGTGCGGGCTCTTTTAAAGATTCCAACAAATCCAACTATGTTCCCAACAAGCTCTCTCTTCGTGAACATGGATCATCTCTTTTGGAGAGTTGTTCCACAGATGGAGGACCATCAGTTTGCATGTATACTATGGCACATCTGGAAAAGAAGAAATAATAAAGTGTTTAGTAATCTGGATGTGGATCCTAAGGATACACTTAAACTGGTAGAAACGGAATCTATACTCTGGGATGAGGCACAAATTTTGAATGACCAAAAGAGGATTCCACAGGTAGAGGCTACGATTCTTCCGTCAATTTCCGGAAGATGGTGTTTCACGGATGGTTCCTGGAAAGATAACGATATTTTTTAGGTCAAGGATGGTACAATACTTTAAAAGGATTTGAAGGCTTGGTGGGGGCAAGGAATGTCCGGGCTTCCCTCTCTCCTCCTCATGTAGAGATGGAAGCGCTATTATGGGCAATGGAATGCATGAGAAACTTACGACAATTTCAGGTTACGTTTGCAACAGATTGTTCTCAATTGGTGACGATGGTTTCAGAACCAAAAGAATGACCAGCGTTTGCAAGTTATTTGGAAGATATAAACAGCCTGAAAGAGAGTTTTTTCCGAGCAGAGATTATCTATGTACTAAGATTGCAGAACAAGAAGGCGGATAGCTTAGCACACAGCGCTAGGAAGGAAACTTCTTTTGTAGTTCACATGGATCAAGATCCCCTAGTGTGGTTCACAGAGTCAATATGAGTCTGTAAAGTTGTTGACAAAAAAAAAGAGGTTCTACTGTACTACTGAAGGCGATACAAAGTAAACTATTCCTTCATATTTGGGTTCAAGCAAGGAACTGAACTTGGTTATAGACACGTCCTGCTTGTGGGTTTCAGCATTGGTCTCTTTGCATTGCTTTGTGATCAAGGTCTTCGAAGTATCGAGTTCTACGTCTGTTACTAAGGTTCAACAATGGCAACCTTCAAGCTCCTTGACTTGAAAATAAGCCATTGTGCTGAGCTCAGTCGATGCGAGCCATCTTTTTCTGCAGTGATGTGAAGAAAGGAGGTGAGTTTATCTGTATTGATTGAGTTTGTGATGAAAATTAAGTCATCTTTGTCATTAGCCGGTTTCAGTTATTGAGTTGTGGGTACAAAGTGTTCATATTTGTATTGTAGGCTGCCCTGCTAGCCGATCTGGAGAGGTTCAAAACTTTTCACAAGCAAAAAAATCAGTTATGAGGTCATGGAAGCTAAGACTCGCGTTGATCGTTAATCTTTGTTGATGGCTTTCTTTTTGGTATGTTATTTTTCAAGCTTATGTGGCTTTCTTTTTTGATCCAAAAAAAATGTGGCTTTCTTTTTGGTATTTTCTTTTTTCAAGCTTATGTGGTAATAATTCACTTAGTTCCTTCTTCATGTAACAATCATCTTGGTTGTGAAAGTTAGTTCATACTTATGTACGATAGCTTAAAATTTATTTTCTAGCGCTGTATGGAAAGCTTCCTTAGATTTCCTCTTCCTATGACTGGTAAATGAGATTGCTTGGAACATGTCAGGAGATCTTTTCTTCTTGACTATTGTACTTGGTGAGGATTTAAATTCTATCTTTTCCTGCACACAATTCCCTAGCTTAGTTTTATCTTTTCTGGAACTTCCAGGAAAAAAAGATCTTACTAAAATGTTACTTTCGTATGTTTTCTGTTCAGGTACTGTTGAAGTTCATTAATATTTATCTTTGTCCACTTGACACTCTCACAAACCACACACCCAGGTGCTATTGCATTGCAATTGATTCTAAGGGAAGGTAGTATATGCTTGCATTCATCATCTTCGGCCCTGAACTACAAAAGATTATATAATTCTGCTTGTTGCCTCTTCCCTTTACCACATTAACAGATACTTGGCTATCGGAGCAGGATTCTTTAGTCATCATTTGGCATCTATAAATTTTTGTATCTGCTTGTCTTATATATGCATTTATGTGCAGGTTTCCCAAAGTTTTGTTCATTTGCATGATGATCTTTATGTGCTTCTTAAACTGCTTGGGTCAGTGGAGAAATGTAACATAATGGTTTTGTTCTTGCCATTGTAAGAATATAAGAGAATATAGTTCCAATACAATTTCTTAGCTCATAGTATCTCGCAAACTAGATCAGAATATTGTATTTAATATGATTATGAGTATATTATGTATCTTTTCAGGATATACAAGCTAGAAACTCTGTGCACTGCTTCTTCTATGGCGTTAACATATACTTTGATTTTTTACTGTGTTTTCTTGGATGTTTCAGAAAAACTTTAGCTTTGAAACTGCAGCTATAATAACTAATTATTTTGATGATACTCAATCTTACCATTTCACCTACTTAAATGTTATACTATAATGATGTTTGATATATGCTATCATGATACTAATCGGGTCAAGTTTTGCGTATGTTTAGATGAATTTTGGGACCTTACATGAAAAGGTATTGGATTGAGAACAACAAGATCGTTGGAGATTGCACGAGCCACGTCTACGCTATCACCACAAAGCATAAAAACCTAGACTCTTGGAATAGTTTTTAAGCATTGTTATTACTGTTTGAGGACTGACCTCGGGATCATGATTTTGATAAAGTCTGGTATTGTTTTAAGCCAAAAAATAACATAAAGGTGACCTGAAAAAAATAACATAAGGTGCTCATATTTTTAAAATTAGCTACAAAAGACGAGTATAAGTAGAAGCTTTGGCTGATTCACATTCTCTTCTTCTTCTTTTTTACTCTTAGTAATTATATTTGAGGAATACCCCAAAAAAAAAGCGTACACGTCGAAACCCATCCTCAAGGAACAAGCAAGAGGTAAAAACAGCTTTGAAATTTTTTAAAACTCTTGCAACATTTCTTTTTAAAATGTTTGCTACACTACTTTTCCTTCCATATATTTTAACAAGTATGGGTACTCAGTTGCGCCAACAAAGAACATGTGAAAAAAAAACGAGGAAGCTCTATTATGAACTAAATGCTTACGTAAAGTCAAGAAAAATGGTTAGAAGTATGTAGTCTCCACAAACGTACAAGAAACCGACATAGCATTAATTTGTGAATACAAAAAAAGATACAATTATAACATGAATATGAAAACGGATCACAACATAATCCCAACATAAGAATACAATCCAATTTCAAAACAATATACACACTTAGGATATCATTTCCTTAACTTGAAGTCCAGAAACGCCTACATAAAAAATTTCATCAAACACATATTACAAAGTAAATGAAAGTAATGAGATAGAATAAATAACAAAGATCTATAACCGAATCTTCTCTTCGTTATACAAGAGACCACCCTTTGGAAGAAGATGGTTTGAGCTCAGTTCTGGCTAAACACTACTACACTCATTCTTTTTATTCTTTCTTCTTAGATTAGTCTATACAACCATCTCTTTGTAAATGTTCTAATGGCATCTGTCTTTTTTTTTTAAGTTGAGATATTCAAAGAAAAAAAAGAGGATCTATAGAAATAGTTGTTAAAATGTTGATTTTAAAAACATTAAACTCCCGCGCTAAGCGCGGGCAAACCACTAGTGATTAACATAAATGTAAAATCTTACGTACAAGAAAACATATTTTTTACTAGGGCAGTATTCGTTGTAAATTCGTCGTAAACGGGGTGTTACGACGAATTAACGTCGAAAGACGTTTCGTTGTTAAACGTCCGTCGTAACGGAGGTTTCGTCGTAAACGACTCGTTACGTTTACGACGAAATATATTCCTCGTAAAGCGCAGGGAAAGGATTCGTCGTAAACGCCACGTAAGACTTCGTCGTAAATCCCACGTAATTATTTCGATGTAAAGCACACGTAAATACTTTCGTTGTAAATCACTCGTAAACATTTCGATGTAAAATCCTCGTAAATATTTCGATGTTAATCACTCGTAAATATTCGTTGTAAACTCCATGTAATGTTTACGAGGAGTTTACATCGTTTCTTATTATATTATTATTAATTAGTATATAATAGATTTTAATTTATATTTAATATTCAGAATTTAAAATAATTTAAATTTTAAAACAAAATATGAAATTGGAAAACATATTTTTAAAAAGTCATACAATAATATTTAAATTCATAATACAAACAGAAAAAAAACTACATATTGTCGAAGTAGTTGGTGGGGTTGCTCGACTGTTGACGGGTTGGATCGGACTCTTGGGGATCTCGTGGTGGCATTCCAAGAGCGGCTTGTCTCTCACTCAACATTCTCTGCATAACCGGGTTTCCCACGACCATCACGTCTAGCAAATCCTCAAGAGAGTCTAAACGAACATGCTGGCTATCCATTTGAGCCTTCTGGCTATCCATTTGAGCCTTCATCTGAGCAGTCTCTTCATCCCGTCTCGAAGTGTATGAGGAAGTTGCCCTTGCAACTTCGTTAACAGAGCTTATACCGACTATCCGTCCCTTCTTTTTAGGAGCCACCTATAAAATCAAAACATATATTAATATAGTTAATTATGTTAAAATATCTAAAATAATGTAAACTAAAATTTTAAGTTACCTCTTCGAAGATTCTGTCGACCTCTTGGGTGGACAATGTGACTGGTAATCCATCGGGAGACTCCTGGGTTAGTTGCGTCTCCCGTTCTTCAATCCGACCAGCCACTGTTCGGAAGAGTTTCTCAGAAGCAGGATCCACAAAAACTCCGTCGTAAACGCGACGTAACATTACGACGAGGAGTTTAGGAGGAATGGACGAGGCAGCCTCGTCTCGGCGCCCCAATATATAAAAAATGTTTCGTCGTAAACGCGACGTAACATTACGACGAAGTTACCAGGCCCGCGTTTTTTCATTTACAACGAAGTTACCAGCCCGCTTTTTCGATTTACGACGAAATTACGTCGAAACGTCGGTTTACGAAAAATTTACAAGGCCCACGTTTACGACGAAGTTACCAGGCCCGCGTTTTTCCATTTACGACGAAATTACCTGGAAACATCGGTTTACGATGAATTTACAAGGCCCACGTTTACGACGAAGTTACCAGGCCCGCGTTTTTCCATTTACGACGAAATTACGTGGAAACATCGGTTTACGACGATTTTACAACGCTTAACCCTAAACACCGAGAATGAAATCCCTAAACCCCAAAGTCACATATCATCTAACATCATATCTCTTCTTCTCTACTACTTTATGCTCTTTCTCCAACTTAAACTCTAAAATCCTAAAACTCCAAATAATTTTTTTAAAATTAACACAAATACATATTATATAAAACAACATTTGTTACACATACATTAGGATGGTAAAAAAACAATATTTCTTTAAACATACGTTACAATAGAGAAATACAACATCAGAGACATATATTACATCACTCTAAATCGTTTTCGTTCTCATCAATATTACATCACTCTATATCGTTTTCGTTCTCATCAATATTACATCACTCTAAATCATTTTCGTTCTCATCACTATCATTACAATCATCATCGTCGCTTCTCTCGAACTCGTCTTCACGTGCTTCACCTGTCGCATCTTCGGGAATATCTTCATATTGAAAGTTTTGCGGGTCGATCAAAAGGATTTCATTAGTTGGTTGTTCTGGTACCTCAACTTCATTGATAGCGTCTTCTTCTTGCAAGGGCGGTTCTTCTCCAGCGACAATGCGTCCACGAGGTGTAATTTTGATAGCAGCTAACCAGTTTATCCCGGAAGTTCGAAGCCGAGGATAAGGAAGGAAGTTTACTTGCTCGGCTTGTGAAGCTAAAATGAAAGGCTCAAATTTGTTGTATCTTCTCCCAAAATTGACATCCACAACACCAAATTTGTTATACCGAATCCCTCGGTTCACAACAGGATCGAACCATTCACATTTGAAGAGGACGCATTTTAGCTTCAATAACCCTGGAAATTCCACTTCAATAATCTCCTGCAAGATCCCGTAAAAGTCCGTTTCACCTTTCACACATATTCCGTAGTTACTCGTTGCCCGATGTCTCCCATACTCGTATGTGTGAAAGGTAAATCCTCGTGTGAAATACATAGGTGATGTGGTGACCTTTGCAACTGGACCTTGAACCAATTCGTGAAACCATACGGGATAATAAGGATCGTCATAATCAACCTGCCAAAAGCAGTTATTCTTAATTAATATTGAAGTATCAAAACACTTACTTAATTAATCAATGTATGAGATATATTACGTACCTGTGATTTTAACCACTTGACAAAGTGCTTATCTTTACGTGTGTCCACATCAGTTGCAGATATTCCTGGTATTGCTTCTTCAACTTGAGATACAAACATGCTGCAAATTAAACAAATAATCAAGTCATACATAATTAACTGCAATTCATATAATTAACATTCACAAAAATATTTACCTTTCAAAGTAACGGGTCACTGCATCCTCGCAGTTGAGCAGAATATAAGTGTGGGCACTATGTTTATCCTCTTCACATGACCACCATACTTCTTTCGTTTTACCACCAAACCGTGCAATTTCGCAAAAAATGTCAGGAACACCATCAATTGGATATGATGTCGGTACTCCACCATCATCATATCTTCTAGGAACTCTTTTCCTCGTACGAACAGTTGGAGCAAAGTAGTATGATGTGAAGTTAGATGTTTCGGCTGTCAAACTTCCCGCAACTATTGAACCTTCCACCTTTGCAAGATTTCTTGCTTTCCCCTTCAAATGTTTCATCTGTCGCTCATACGGATACATCCATCCGTTGTGAACAGGTCCACGAAGCAATGCTTCATACGGTAGGTGGACAACTAGATGCTCCATGACGTCAAAAAATGAAGGAGGAAATATCTTCTCCAGGTTGCACAATATGATCGGAATGTTATGATGAAGTTGTTCGATGACTTCTTCCTTGAACGTACGTGTGCTGAGATCTCTGAAAAAAGCGCCGATGGCTGTATATTGCAAAAGTAATCAAATTAATAACATTTCATAACGCATGTATATATATTAACGTTTTAATTACCTGCAAGTGCTTCATGGACATTTGCTGGAAGGAGCTCGGCAAAAGCAAATGGAAGTAGTCGTTGCATAAACACATGACAATCATGACTCTTCATTCCGGAGAACTTTTGACCTCGTTCAACACATCTTGACAGATTTGAAACATAACCATCAGGAAACTTAACTTCTGATGCAACCCAGTCAAACAAGGTTGTTTTGGCTTCTGATGACAACCGGAAGATGGGAACAGGAACGTTTCCATTGCTCTTGATATGTAACTCACTTCTTGAGCAAATATCAGGTAAGTCCATCCTTGACTTTTTGTTATCTTTTGTCTTCCCAGGGACGTTAAGTAATGTATTCATGATGTTCTCAAAAAAGTTCTTCTCAATATGCATGACATCCAGATTGTGGCGTAAGAGAAGATCCTTCCAATAGGGTAGCTCCCAAAATATACTCTTCTTATGCCAATTGTGACACACCATATCCCTCAGGCATATTTCCAGGAACATGCCAATTTCCTCCAACTTTAACTGTTTCCTGAGCTCCGTAATAATCAATGTCTGCTTCGATCTGCTGGCCGGTGAGATATGGAGGAGGACCGTCTCTGACAATTTTTTTGTGCCGAAACAATGTCTTATTTCTTCTGTACGGATGGGCAAGTGGAAGAAAGCGACGATGACAGTCAAACCAACAACTCTTCCTACCATTCTTCAGTTGAAAAGCATCCGTCGATCCAAGACAATATGGACAAGATAATCTTCCATGTGTTGTCCAGCCAGACAACATCCCATAAGCAGGGAAATCACTTATCGTCCACAGCAGAACTGCTCGCATCGTAAAATTGTTTTTCAAGGAACAATCGTACGTCCTCACCCCTTCTGACCACAATTGCTTTAGCTCTTCTATCAACGGTTGAAGAAAAACATCAAGAGACCGTTTTGGATGCTTCGGCCCAGGGATTAATATGGTCAAAAATAGAAATTCTTGTTCCATGCACATATCCGGCGGTAAATTGTACGGCGTAAGAATGACTGGCCACAAAGAATATTGTCTACCAGACATTCCAAATGGACTAAATCCATCGGTGCATAACCCAAGATAGACATTCCGAATATTTGTAGCAAAATCTGCGTGTACCTTGTTGAAATGTTTCCACGCTCTTGCGTCTGATGGATGTGCAACCTCACCATCTCTCTGGACATGTTCCGCATGCCACCTCATCGACGCAGCAGTCCTCTCAGATTGATATAATCTTTTCAATCTGTCTGTAATTGGTAGGTACCACATCCTTTGGTACGGTACCCTATTCCTCCCACGGCCTTGCGGTTTGAATCGTGGTTTTTTGCAGAATCGACACTCTTCTAACTTGTCATCTTCTTTCCAGTAGATCATGCAGTTGTCGATGCAAACATCAATCATCTCCGAAGGCAACCCAAGACTATAAACCAATTTCTGAATCTCATAATAAGATTCAGCAGACACGTTGTCTTCTGGCAAATACTCTTTAAACAACTCCGCCCATGCATCCATGCAATTCTCAGGTAAATTATGATCCGTTTTAATATTCATCATCCTAGCTGCTAGAGACAATTTAGAGAGACCTTCTCTACAACCAGTGTAGATTGGTTGATTTGCAGCATCTAGCATTTCATAAAACCTTTTTGCATCCAAATTAGGTTCTTCTACATTTCCAGTTCCATCAGCTATTGTTGTAGTTGTTTCTAAAAATGCATCACTAATCATATCTTGAACCCTATCATGATCTACCATCTGCTCATGATCTTGATGATAATTATATTCATTATGCAAATGATTCGGTTCTTCACTATGATGACCATCCTCAAAATTATTATTACTACTACTAGCTTCATTTCCCCCATAACCCTCTCCATGTTGATACCAAATGTAGTACTGTGGTGTAAATCCTCTGTTTACTAAATGCTTCCATACAGTATCACTACGTGCAAATTTTGAATGCTTACTGCTTTCCTGTGTGATCGGTGTACAGCCCGCCTGGTGCATGAATGTCTCTAGCCCGCTCAGAAATGCGTTCGTCACCCTCCCGTCGGAATCTTTGTGCAAATACATCCAACTCCGTAACTCGTAAATACTACCGCCACCGGCCATTTTTTTCTTAGATTTTTTTTTAAAATCTTTTTTTCTGATTTTTTTTTTCGGATTTTTTTTTCTCCCGTTTGTGTGTTGTGAGGAAGAGAGTTGTGGGAAATGACATATATATAGAGAAATTTTCGAGTTGGGTAGTTGAAATATAACAACGATTTTACAAGGAATATTTTACATGGATTTTACATGGTTTTAACATATTATTTACAACGACTTTACGACGAAATTAGGTAAGTTAAAGCACATTGAATACACGTTTTCACCTAAATATAACGGTAACATGCTTCGTTGTAATGTCGATGTAATGATTACGACGTATTTCTCATTCCACGTACATTCGTCGTAAAATTACATGGAGTTTACGACGAAATCAGTTCGTCGTAAATTTACATGGCGTTTACGACGAAAGTTAGATTCCTCGTAATTTCGTTGTAAAGCCCATGTAAATTTACGACGAAATATTTTCGTCGTAAATGTTCGTTGTTATGGGCACGTTTTCTTGTAGTGGTGGGGTTGATAAGTTATATGTAAAATTATGGCCGGGCCGCGCTTTGCGCGGCAAATGGATTCATTAAATATTTGACATGAATTTTTTTAATTTCAAAAATACAATTATATATTTTGTATAAGACATTATTTCGCATTTCCAATCTCCGGCGAGACTTTCAGCCCTCTACTGACGAATATAAAGTTAACAGATTCGCTCTACGATCAAGATTATGTGATCATCAACGCATGGTACTCCCGCGAAAAACCCTAGGAAGCAAATATGATGAACCTCTCGAGATCCGTCGCGCTGGTTTCCTATTCATTCTCTGTTGATAATCCGAAAAATCGGCGGGTTCCAGTTCTTCTTGGCGATTTGTCACTTAATCCTCTCATTCTATTTTCCTTAGCACTCTCATTCTATCTTCTTTAACAGTCTAAAATCCCATGGATCAAGACTCTCCTTTTTATAGATAGAGATTCACCCACTGGAAGAGAGGAGAGATGCGTTGAATGAAAAATTGGATAGGAGTTAAGAAGGTCGTTTATGACACCGATTGAATGAATCCTATAACGCTTACAGATTATATTTACGGGAGAGAAGGAATTAAGATGAAACAGCTAATCGTAATAATATTTAAAAAAGACACGCGTCGGCGCCTAATGAACTGATTTTCTTATGTGGCCTCTTAAACAGAGAATAAAGTTCTTATTTACAGTATAAGATAAGATGCCTTAGCTCTATATGTGCTCATGGGGTTTATTATCAGCAATTAATATGTGTTGATTAGTTGAAAAAACTTAAGTAGGCTGGATCATGAATTTTTATTTGTATTAAGAAACAAAACTAGAAAAAAAAAATTAGATTTTAATAATTGATTTCATATTTGTTTTGTTTCTTAATTTTGAATTTTTATTTTTTAGATTTTTATTTTTCTAAAATTTGATTATTGTTTTCTTTTAGTTTTTATGTTATTTAAAGAAGTCTTAATTGATAATTTTTTTTTTAAACAAACTTAAATTACTAAAAGAATATATCAAAAAATTTCAATAGATAATACCAATAGATTATTAACAAAACATGTAAACTTTACATAAAATTAAATTAAATTTATTTATTTATTTTATTGACAAGTTTTATAAATGTTCTTAGTATAAATTATTTTTGTATTATCTTCTATATATATAAAGTAATGTTTCTTCTCTCCTGGTGAAAGACACCTAAGATGCCACGTCATTAAGTCGTTTAACGTAGTATTGACACGTGTACCCTGTCAAATGAAACTCACTGTTTCATTAACTTTTTCTCTCAATCTGTTGGGCTGTCTTCTTATTTTGTCCGAGTTTTTTGCATTATTAAGCCCGTACCAATATAGAACGTGATACGATGTGTGGCGGTGGTAGTGACGTCACGACATGAACTGACGGTGACGGTGGTGTTGCGTTTTGTTGCCGCCATTGTTGCTGTTGTCCACCGTAAGGTCCTCCAGCTGAGAAACGCAAGAACATTCCAAATCTCAAAATCGGATATGTTGAAAATCGACAAAAACATTGAAACTTTCTAACAAATTAATTATCATTTCCATAATTATACCTTTGGGACTAGGAGGTGGTGGAGGAGGAACGTAGTAAGCATCTTCTTCGTCTCTTCTTCGTTTCTTCTTACAAGCAGAGCGACTCCTCCGATGGCGATTCCGATCACCACTCCTGTTGATAATCCATCAGAAGAAGAAGACGGCGGAGACGGCAAAGATGGAGTTCGAGGAGGTCCTCCGCCGCCGCCACTTGAGGGATTGGACGGTGGTCCTGAGGATGATGGAGGGTTTAGAGTAGGGGATCCAGGAGGAGTGATAGGTGCAGGAGGAGATCCCGGTGTAGTTGGAGCGGGTGGAGACGGCTGAGGAAGAGGAGGTGAAGATCCCGGCGTAGATAGATTGGGTGGAGATGGATGAAGAGCAGAAGGTGTAGAGGGAGAAGACGGAGGAGGAAATGTGGGAATAGTGGGTGGCGGCGGAGGAGAAGAAGAGGGTGTGGTGGTTGTGGAGTTTGACGGTGGAGTTGTCGCTAATTGTTTGATCGTGAAACGGTAATAAATAAGATGTGGGCTTAAACAAAGACGTCTTATTGATGGTCGGAGAGAAAACGTTCGATCGGTTACAAGGAAATAAGAGGAGAGTGCGACAGAAAGGAAACCGGTGGCCCGACAAGCTACCGGAGAAGTATAATTAACGGCGAGACGAAGTAAAGGTGAAAAACCCTAATCTAGCCGTCAAGTCTTGGTCAGTACTTTTGGATCCTCTTCTCGTTGCCTCTTCTTTCCCTTATATAGACGTCCCGATGCTTCGCTCTTGACCTAATTTTACGCCATCTTGGTGGGCCTCCTTTGCTGATCCGAGAGGCCCGTAGGTGTTCGAGCAACCGCTGAGCCGAATGCTCTTCAGTCGACGATGGCCAGCTAGAAGTACTCAAGAGTCAAGCCGAGAGACCTGACTCTCGAGCCGACAGATCGAGCCGTCGCTCTTTCTAACTCGGGCCAGGCCTTCCTATTCCTCGGGCCCTGTGGGATGGTCGAATCCATCCTCTACAGTAAGTCCCCCCCTAGTCCATCAGTGAGCGGGTGATTTCCAGCTCGTGATGGATTCTAAGGTTTGAAGGTTTGAGAGAATAGGAGGTCTGTCGGAAGATTTGAACGATCGGTCGGCGAGTCACACAACGTTGCCCTCTCGGAAGCGAGCAGCAGAGGCTTTTATCTCTCCTTTTGGTCGTCGTGTCGTAAAAAGGGTTCGTCGCGAAGGTTCGCTGGATATTTGGGAGAGTTTCGAGGCCCATTAAGGCCCGTTTAGGCTTTAATGACGATACCTCGAATTCTAGATGAATCGAGAAGTTGAAACGCCGCGAGGGTCCGCTGGGTTTTTAGGGCGGATTTCGAGGCCCGTTTAGGCCCGAATAGACCTAATGATGGCGCCTCGAGTTTCTCCCCTCTCTTTTCCTTATAAATACGCGGATCCCCTTCCATTCCTTCAAGTTTTTCTCCGCGACCAAAGGTACTTTCTCTCTCTTTCCCTTATCTCTCTAAGCGTTGTTAGATTTGTTCGAAACGTTCTTCGCTGTTTCGCTCTGCGATGTCGTCGGGTCAGAGGTTATCGGAACAATCGAAAGGAAAGGCAGCCGCAGCGACGTCGAATCCGACGAGGAATCCCGACGGGAGTCGTGTCGTAGATTCGGAGGCGATTCATCGCGAGGCGATGATGGACACGGCAAATCTATCTCGCTCTCATCGACTTCTGGTTGCGGATGCTGCGAGACTCGCGAGAGAAGGATGTCAGAACGTCGTTGCGAGGGATGCAGTGGAAAGTTCGAGAGACGGTCAGAGCGGGGCGATGCCCGTTGACTCGATCACCCTGAGAGCTCGGCCTGCGGAGGTTGGTCTCTCGGATGGCGATGATTCTGAGGTTGAGTTCTTCCCGACCACTTTTTACCCCGATGGAATTTTCGAGGAGCTTCCTCAACTTCATCCCGACTTATTGCGTCCTGCCTTCTTGGCCGGTCAGGACTGGGAAGGCGTAGAGGAGACGAGGTCGACTCTTGGAAGCGTGAAGAGGGTTCTTCGGGCTGCGGGTGCCGTAGGCGTGACCTTCCTTGTGCCCACGGGAGCGCAGAGACCCTGGTCTCCTCCGATGGGGTACCAGACGGTGTACGAATCCTATTTTCAGGAGGACACTCGTTGCTGGTTCCCCATCCCGCGACTGATCACAGCATACGCCAGACGTCGGGATCTCGCGATCAGTCAGCTGCTGAATGGCTCGCTGCGTCTAGCGGTTACTTTGTCGGTTTTGGCGGAGCAGATCGACATGCCGATGAGCGTTAGGTCGTTCGAGGAGATGACCTCGATAACCGATATGAAAGATGGCACCTACTCGGTGAAGATGCGACCAAACTGCAACATATGTGCCGGTCATCCGAACAAGACGCAGAATTGGCAGCGCTCCTACTTCTTCCTTAAGTCCGACAGCTCGGCCTTCGAGGAGCCTCCCCAAGACGATTACCGAGTTCTTTGGAACCGTTCTTGCGGTAGAATACTCTATTGCGAACCGTAAGCGATTTGTCGATTCTGACCAACCCCTTTTTTTTGTATGCAGTCGGCCATCCTACCTCTCCAGCTTATCCCGAAGATTTCTTGAGGAGTGTTCGCGCCGTCGCTCTGCTTCGAGTCTATCGCTGGTCTGAGATATCCGTGGAAAGGATCTGTGGGCTTAAAGATCGAATCGCTCGAAGTACGTTCTCTCGCACCTCTAGACTGTGCTCTTTTAGTCGCAAAATTTTTTTTACGTCCTGACTCTTCTGCCTTATGTTTTCAAGAAGGTGGAGATCCGACCTCCCGACCGTTCTTCCCATTCGTGCTAAGCGACTGGACATCTTCCCGAGGGATATCCAAAAACAAATTACCGAGGCGAAGAAGATGGGCACTCTCCCTGACTTGAGCGTAATAATAGCGGCCCAGCTGGGGCTGGCTAGCGGGGAAGGACCCCCAGCAGCGGTTCCTCGTTCTGGCGAGGCTCTCCCTTCCGGTGCCAGAACTGCGGGGAAGGGCAAGAAAAGAAAAAGAGACGATGGTTCGAGAGCCGGGAGGGGCGCCGAGGGGACGAGCGAGGCCCCTCCTTCTATTGAGCCCCGGAAGAAGAGCAAGCCCAAAAAGACAAAGAAGAAGTTCGCCGGCGAGCAGTTGGGAGATGCCGATGAGCAGGTGGAAAACGCCAACGAGCAAATCGAGCAAGAGGAAGAAGATGCTCGAGGAGAAGAAATCCAACCCGAAGAAGGGGGTTCTGAGGTCGAAGCCTCGGAGGGACGGAATAACGAGGAAAGAGTGAGTGAAGGGGGGGAGCGCGAGACTTCTCTTAATGTCGCTTGCTCGGATGATTCCGAAGGGGATAGCGAGGGGTCGCCACTCCTGATAAGGAGAGGAAATAATGAAGGCGACGATGAGAGGCAGTCCCCTGTCCCGACGCTTCCTTGCGAGAGAACTCCGATTCCCGTCGGAGGAGGGGCCGTCCAGATCGGCACTTCTTCCGGTGGCTCTGCTATTCTAAGGAGGGCTCCTGGATTCAACTTTCCCGACAAGGTCGCCTTTCACTACGAGGGACCGGCTCCCTTAGTATATGTTCCGGAGAAATGTGGGGAGTTTCTCCGTCAACTAAGAGGGAGGGCGAAACCTCTTCCTGCTGTGAAGGACCTGATCTTCGGGGGTGAATACGAAGAAGCTGCAAGGGTCAAACTGCTGGTAAACGGCTTGGTCCTAACTTCTTACGATTTTTCTGAATCCTTTGACTCCTAACTTCTCACGATTTCTGTTGTGTCGCGCGTTCAGGGTGATAGCACGATGAATGTCGTGATTGATAAATACGACACGGCCCTCTAAAGGAGCCTTGGAGGAGCTCGAGCGGGCCAAAAAAGAGTTCGCTGAGAAGGAAGAGGTGTCTGCTCGTCAACTGAACGAGTTGAGGGCTGATCTGCAGAGGCTCGACGGGGTGATGACCCGCACCGCTGCTCGACGCGACGAGTTTAAAGCTGCGCTGGATTCGTCTCGACGAACCGTCCGCGAGCTTGAACAGAAAAACACCGATCTCGAGAGTGAGAGGGCTTCACTCGCCGCCAGAATCTTGGAGGTGACGAGAGAAAGGGGGAGAGTAGAGGCGGAAATGGCCGCCAAGGCTAATCGTTGCTTTGCCAGGATTCGTTCTCGAGAGGAGCGTCGGGGTCCTTACGACGAGGCTCGGTTACTCTACAGCCAAGCCTTTGGGACTAGGAAGTGCCTCGAGGCCTTGAAGGGAGCCGGGAACGACATACCGCAAGCCTCCATTGATATGTTCGTCGAGTATGAGAGGAAGTACGAACAAGAGGCCGAGCAGCTGAAGGTTGGCGAGATCCCTGAGGGAGACTTTAGACTCTCTCCTCTTACGTTGGAGTCTCAGTTCGTGGATGCCCGGATTCTGGCGGGCCTCGATCCGTTTGGTTCCAACGCCGGCTTAATTGACTCGGAGACCGCGGCGAATCTTCATGTCTCGTTTACTCGCCCGGTTGGAGAAGGGTGCGAGGAAACGACGCTTCGTATCGAAAATCCTTTGACTGTTCGAGGAGGCGAAGAAGACACCGGCAAGGTGTTGGAAGATGCTGCGGTGCAAGTCCTTCCGATTGCCCGAGGATCGAGCGTCGGAGCTTCGGAGCTTTCCGCGCTTAATGATCGCGAGAGTGATCGGGAAGCTTAGTTTTCCTTGTTTGTTGTTTTCTTTTGAGTCATAGATGACTCATTGTTGTAGTTTTTCGAACCTTCGCCTTCGAGGCTTTTATTTTGTTATTTTCTTGTCATCTCGAACTCTTTTAGTGACCGAACTGAATCTCTCAACTTAGATTTGTCTATCAAAAATCGTGATTTCTCAAGATTTGAAATGACTCTGTTCGTTCGGTGTGAAATGCTGACTCGAGATGTCGAATCGTTATAGTTTTAAGCTCATTATGACTTTGTCTCGGTCGATCTCTTTGAGTCGCGACCGTTTGCCATTTTGAGTTTTAATTGTTAATCAAGAGTTTTCGACTTTGACGGTTCCCAGTCGATCCTAACGTAATTTCCAAGTGTTTGGTCGGTCGGACCTTACTTAGTCAATTATAGGATGAATTGGAGTCATTGTCTCGGCCGCGTTGATTTTGGTCGCAACGCGGTCGATTTCCGTGAATATGTGTCTGATCGGGACGTATTCAACGTGGGATGCGAGTGCCGATACGTTTGTTCGAGGAGCCGGGGCGTGCTCGTGTAGGCATCGCTTAAGTGATCGTCTGCTTCTGAGATCGATTCCTCGGGGAGGAGTTTTCGACTTTGACGGTTCCAAGTCGATCCTACCGTAATTTTCAAGCGTTTGGTCGGTCGGACCTTACTTAGTCAATTATAGGATGAATCGGAGTCATTGTCTCGGCCGTGTTGGTTTCGGTCGCAACGCGGTCGATTTCCGTGAATATGTGTCTGATCGGGACATATTCAACGTGGGATGCGAGTGCCGATACATTTGTTCGAGGAGCCGGGGCGTGCTCGTGTAGGCATCGCTTAGGTGATCGTCTGCTTCTGAGATCGATTCCTCGGGGAGGAATTTTGTTTTTTTTTTTTTTTATTTCGGCTGGACCCTTTTTCTTTGGGCTGCCTACGTATCCCTTTGCGGGAATCAAGCCATTCGTAGTTCTTTTTTTTTTTTTTTTTTTTTTTTTTTTTTTTGGCGAGTAAAAGTGGCCTTTTGGGCGCATTTACTCGTTTTTTTTTTTTTTTTTTTTTTTTTTTTTTTTTGGCGAGTAAAAGTGGCCTTTTGGGCGCATTTACTCGGGCGAGTAAAAGTGGCCTTTGGGCGCATTTACTCGTTTGCTTTGACTAAGGATGGAAGAGGCGGAGATGTTTGGCGTTCCAGGCTCTCGGTACTGCTTCGCCTGTTGAAGTCTCGAGGCGGTATACTCCTGGCTTGATGACTTCGACTATCTTGTATGGTCCTTCCCAATTGGCTCCGAGCTTGCCGGCTTTCCACTCCTTAGTGTTTTCGAAGACCTTTCTTAAGATAAGGTTGCCCATTTCGAGAGGACGTGACTTGACCTTTTTGTTGTAATAGCTTTCGATTTGATGCTGGTAATTCTGGATACGGAGTAACGCTTGGTCGCGCTTTTCCTCGATGTCGTCGAGTGCGTCGAGGAGCATGTTGCGGTTGAGTTCGGTGTTCTGTGGCATTCGTGATCGGCGCAGACTCGTCACATTCACTTCTGCGGGAGCCATTGCCTCGACGCCGTATGCCATTGAGAAGGGTGTAGTCTTCGTCGCCCCGCGAGGAGTGGTTCTGTGGGACCACAGGACACCATCTAATTCGTCTGCCCAGCAACCTTTCTTTAAGTCGAGTCGTTTCTTCAGACCGTCTATGATGGTCTTGTTCGTTGATTCGGCTTGACCATTACTTTGCGGGTTTCTTGGTGTCGACATGTTGAGTCGAATGCGCCATCTGTCGCAGAAGCCCTTAAAATGATGCGAGATGAATTGCGAACCGTTGTCCGTGATTATCTCGTAAGGTAGTCCGTATCGGCAGATTATGTTCTTCCAGACGAAGCGTTGTACCTCCTTGTCGGTTATGTTGGCGTAGGCTTCGGCTTCAACCCACTTGGTGAAGTAATCGGTGAGGACCAGTATGAACTTCTTTTGTCGAGATGCCGGCATCGGACCTATGATGTCCATTCCCCATCGCATAAATGGGTATGGAGCAGTCAATGTATGGAGAAACTCCGTTGGGCTGTGTATGGTTTTGGCGTGACGCTGGCATTTATCGCATTTGCGCGCGTATGTCTCGCAGTCGGCGTTCATGGTTGGCCAGTAGAATCCGAGGTTTTTAACTTTTAATGCGAGAGCTCGCCCGCCCGAGTGGTTGCCTGCTGCTCCTTCGTGTGTTTCGGCCATGACGAGTCTCGTTTCTTCACCGGCGATACATTTGAGTAGTACCTTTGTTGCAGTCCATCGGTGTAGTTCCCCGTCCATGACGACGTAGTGTGCGCTGCGTCGTTTCAATCGCCGGGCGTCCCATTTCCCGATGGGCAGTAAACCTTCCGCGAGGTAATCGATGAGTTCTTTGCGCCAATCTGTTGGGTGGTCATCTGGCGAGCGAGATTCCACTTCGTCAATGTCCATTGCGTCGTCGATTGCTGCTATAATCGCGGCCTGTTCTGCCTTCGTGTCGATGCTTGGTTTCTCGATTTTGTGGATCGGGATTATCCTCTTGACTTGGTCGTGTAGCTTGCTTCCCAGAGCGGCGAGGGCGTCGGCACAAACATTTTCTCCGCGAGGAACCTTCGTGAGTTCGAAGAACTCAAAGTCTCGCGTAAGATCCTGGACTAGTTTGAGGTAGGCGTCCATCCTTTCGTTGCGGACGTCGTAATCGCCGAGGTATTGGCTTACGACGAGTTGAGAGTCGCAGTAGGCGCTGATTCTTTTGGCTTTCACCGCCTTTGCGAGACGGAGCCCCGCGATGAGGGATTCGTACTCAGCTTCGTTGTTTGATGCCGCGAAACCAAAACTGAATGATTGCCGAATGAGTTCCCCTGTTGGCGATTGCAATTGCACTCCTGCTCCTGACCCTTTACTCGTTGAAGAACCGTCGACGTGGAGGATCCAGTTTACACTTGGTAAGATGAGGTCTTGCTCCAGCTCTGGCGTCAACTCGATCAAGAAATCGGCAAGGACTTGTGACTTTGCTGCTGTGCGATTCTTGTATACTATGTCATGTTCGCTCAGTTCCATCGCCCATTTGGTCAGCCGTCCCGATTGATTAGTATTTTGCATCACCGTTCTGAGTGGTTGGTTGGATAGTACTTCAATCGTGTGCGATTGGAAGTAGGGTCGCAATTTTCTCGCCGAGGTGACGACGGCTAGGGCCATCTTTTCGAGTGTTGGATATCTCGTTTCAGGCTCTGTCATTCTTTTACTTGTGTAAAAGATTGGTTTCTGTTCTCCCCTATCTTCTCGAATCAATACGCTGCTGACGGCGGAGGATGTGACGGCGATGTAGAGAGATAGTGTGTCGCCGGCTTCTGGCTTCGATAGCACTGGTGGGGTCGTAAGATAATGCTTGAGTTGATTGAACGCCTCTTCGCATTTTTCGTCCCAGACGAACCTCTTGTTCCCTCTTAGCAGCTCGTAGAAGGGAAGACACTTGTCGGTCGATCGCGAGATGAACCTGTTGAGAGCTGCTATGCGTCCCGTTAGTCGCTGCACTTCGCGGCTGTTTTTCGGGCTTGGAAGGTCGAGAATCGCCGAGATCTGCTTGGGGTTGGCTTCTATTCCTCGCTGAGTGACGATGTAGCCGAGGAATTCCCCGGAGGTGACACCGAAGGTACATTTGGCCGGGTTGAGCTTCATCCCATAGTCGTTCAAGATTTTGAAGCACTCGCGCAAGTTATTTAGGTGGTCGTCGGCCTTGAGCGATTTGACTAGCATATCGTCGATGTACACTTCCATGGTGTTACCAAGCTGATCAGCAAACATTTGGTTAACGAGTCGCTGATAAGTCGCGCCGGCGTTTTTTAGCCCGAAGGGCATCACTTTGTAGCAATAAGTTCCTCTGTCGGTGATGAATGCCGTCTTCTCGCGATCATCGGGATGCATCAGGATCTGGTTGTATCCCGAGAAAGCGTCCATGAAGGTTAGGAGTTCGTTACCGGCGGTTGATTCGACGAGACGATCGATGTGAGGGAGCGGGTAACTATCCTTTGGGCATGCTTTGTTGAGGTCCGTGAAGTCGACGCATATGCGCCATTTGCCGTTTTTCTTTTTGACGACGACCGGGTTGGCTAACCATTCGGGGTATCGAACTTCGGTAATAAAACCCGCGTCGAGGAGCCTGTCGACTTCGTCGTTCACTGCCTTAGATCTTTCTGGACCGAGTTTCCGTCGCTTCTGTCGGATGGGTTTGAACGTCGGGTCGACATGCAGTTCATGGGAGGTAACTGCGGGGTCGATCCCCCTCATGTCGGAGGTCTTCCAGGCGAATGTTGAAGCGTTATCTTTGATGAAAGAGATGATCCTTGAACATATGTCGTCGGATAGGTAGACGCCCACTCGGATGATTTTCGTTGGGTCGGATTCGTCAATTGCGACTTCGCGAACTTCTTCCTTCTGGGGGTATATCTTGTGAAGTAGTTTGCCGACGGAGTTGACGAGGGAAGTCTGTTGCTGCATCTTTACAGTTGCAATTAGCAGTTCTCTCGCGGCTTGTTGATCTCCCCGAATCGTCTGTGTTTTACCGTCTTTGCCGGGAAACTTGATGCATTGATGGTACGTCGAGGGAACGGCTTTCATGGAATGCAACCATGGTGTTCCGAGGATGGCATTATATGGTGCTTTGGCTCGGATGACGGAGAACTTGACGGTACGGGTTATACCACCTGCGTATACTGGAAGACGAATTGTTCCGATCATTTGCTCCGAGGCTCCGTTGAAGCCAGTGAGCGTACGAGAAGAAGGCTTCATATCCCTTAAATCGACTCCCATTTTGTCGAGTGTGTCGCGGAAGATGAGATCGACTGAGCTGCCGGTATCGATAAGGACTTTCGCGACTAGGCATTCTCCGATGTCGAGGTCGACGAGGAGAGGATCGTTGTGCGGCATGTGGACACCCTTGGTATCTAGTGCCGAAAAAGTGATCTGGTGATCATTTTCGACTGGAGGTGGCCACTTCTTGGAGGCGGTGGCTTGTCGCTTGTAGTCTTTGACAGCTCGAACTGAGTCGCCGCAAGGAGGTGATCCTCCCATTATGACGCTAATGCGCGGGGTGTGGGCAGCTCGCATTGACTCGAGTTGCTTCCTTAAATCATCGGTTGTGTTCTCGAACTGAGGAGTTTCTGCGGGCTTTTTCTTTTTTGATTCGAGACGTCGTCGCAGATCGGATCCTTTCGAACGGTTGAGTTGGATTCGCAGGTCGTTGGCCTTTGAATTGAGCTGGTCGCGAAGGTCGCCGTTTTGACCTATACTCCTGGCGCTGGATTTGGAGATGGTCGCGCCGAGATCGGCGCTTCCTACGTGCTCGTTCGTAGCACTCTTTCGCTTCAGTAAGGTGCGCAGGTCTTTGTCTGCTGTCGGGGGAGTGAGAGACTGCTCGACCGTGCTGTTCAGTTTGTCGCGTACATCTGGTTGCATTATCGAGGAGTCGTCGTCAGAGGAGTCGCAAGGGCGAGAGAGTATGACTTCCACTCGTCGCCGGCGACGCGGATGTTCGTCTTCTGACGAATCGTTGGCGGGGCCAACGTTGTTGACAGGAGTGCGCTCAGGGCTTGCTCTTTCCTCGCTCGGGGCCGTGTTCTGTTGAGACTTCTGTGCCTTCTTCTCCTTGTTCTTACTCCAACTTTTGGTGTTTTTCGGTGTCGTTGGAGAAGTGGGCATTTGAATCGTCCCGTTAGTGATCCCGTCGAAGAATTGCCCGATGAGGACTTTGCATTCTTTTGTATCGTGGGAATCCCTTTTGTGGTAGAGGCACCATTTCCTTGGCTCCTCGGAGTTTGAACTCGTTGGTTCGGTCGACTTTGATTGCTTCGAGGCGGGGTCTCGATCCCAGTGATTCCAGCCTTTCTCTCGCGTGATGGCTGCTGATTTTGGAGACTCCTCATCATCGACCGAACTTACGTAGCCTCGCTTCTGAGTGATATTTCCACCGGAGGAATGCTGGCGAGGCTCGGAGCGGGTATCGTTCGTTCGGGGGGCTCGCTGCCTGGCCGCTGCTTCTTTTGCGAACTTTGCTCTGGTGTCTTCTTCCATGCGGATAAAGTTGTGCGAGCGAGCGATGGCGTCGGAGACAGATTTGGTCGGGTATCGGTAAAGATCCTGGCGGAATGTGGAATCGACGTGCAAGGTGTTCATCAAAGATTCGACGGCGATATGGTCGGGGATATCGATCTTCGAGACAATAGCTTTGAATTTCTCCATGAAGTCGCGGAGACTTTGGTCGCTGGCGTGAGTGAGGTTCCACAAATCTGACACTGTTGCTTCCTGGTTGGTGAACATGATATAGTTCTTAAGGAAGGCCGTTGAGAGGTCGTGGAAACAGTCCACGGAGTTCTCTCTGAGGCCGGTGAACCAAGTAAGGGCCGGGCCTTCTAGGGTTTCGACGAAGAGTTGGCAAAAGCCGGCGTCTTTGTCTTCGTCGGTCAGGTTTGCGCGTCGCATCGCTATGTTGAAAGATGTGACGTGGGTGGAAGGGTCGGAGAGGCCTTTGAAGGTTGGAAGACGGAGTTTGTCCATCTTCTGTAGCCGTACGCCGGTAACTTTTCGCGTGAAGGGTGTACGAAGAGAATCCGCGAGTACATGCTCGATCTGGGGGGCGGACGTCGTCACCTGGTGGATCTTAGAATTGATATCGAGGACCGACTGTTTTAACGCGGCTAGTTCGCTTGCGGTGTGCGCACCGGTGTCGTTACCGGACTTTGGTTATCGTTATCCCGCGTAGGCGCCAAGTCGGTGGTTCGTTCTGTGGCGAACAGGTGTCGACGATACTGCGCTGTTGACGCTTCGGCGTTTGCAGCGAGGGGAGCGAGGATCTTTGCTATCGCCGTGATTTGGTCAACTGCCGCCTTCTGTGCCGCTTCTTGTAGGGCAGGCGCGCCAGGATAGTTTCCATGGTTGCGGGATGGGGAAGTGGAGTTGCTGGTGTAGGCGTAGGCGTCGCCTCGAGAGCTTCGCGCTCCTCGCCTGAACTATCATTGCTAACGACCATCGTTCTGACGTTACTTTGCTAGAGGCCCCACGGTGGGCGCCAACTGTTTGATCGTGAAACGGTAATAAATAAGATGTGGGCTTAAACAAAGACGTCTTATTAATGGTCGGAGAGAAAACGTTCGATCGGTTACAAGGAAATAAGAGGAGAGTGCGACAGAAAGGAAACCGGTGGCTCGATAAGCTACCGGAGAAGTATAATAACGGCGAGACGAAGTAAAGGTGAAAACCCTAATCTAGCCGTCAAGTGTTGGTCAGTGATTTCGGATCCTCTTCTCGTTGTCTCTTCTTTCCCTTATATAGACGTCCCGATGCTTCGCTCTTGACCTAATTTTACGCCATCTTGGTGGGCCTCCTTTGCTGGGCCGAGAGGCCCGTAGGTGTTCGAGCAACCGCTGAGCCGAACGCTCTTCAGTCGACGATGGCCAGCTAGAAGTACTCAAGAGTCAAGCCGAGAGACCTGACTCTCGAGCCGACAGATCGAGCCGTCGCTCTTTCTAACTCGGGCCAGGCCTTCCTATTCCTCGGGCCCTGTGGGATGGTCGAATCCATCCTCTACATTTTGATGATTTAACAGCTCCAGGACCCCATCAGCCAGTCCCGGTGTAGCTAAAAGTGAGACAAGATCATCCAATCCATCAATCATATCAAAGGACCGCAGGATCACGTACTCCGAGGTACTTAAGATGACTAATAACTTCGAGAGGGTTCTTGGCAAAGGAGGGTTTGGAACAGTGTACCATGGAAACTTGGATGATGCTCAAGTAGCAGTGAAAATGCTCTCTCATTCATCAGCTCAAGGTTACAAAGAATTCAAAGCAGAGGTATGTTTGACAATGTGTTTATTGGTTTTTAAAAAGAGTCAAGTTTATCAATCATGAAAATGACAATTTTGTTATCTTCCTTAGGTGGAGCTTCTTTTAAGAGTTCACCACAGACATTTGGTGGGACTTGTTGGGTACTGTGATGACGGAGATAACTTGGCTCTCATCTATGAATACATGGCAAATGGAGACCTGAGGGAAAACATGTCCGGTAAACACTTCCACTGCATGATTTTGATTTTGACTGAAACTATCTCCTTCCACTGTTTAAGACATTCAAAAATTGGCACAGGAAAACGCGGAGGCAATGTCCTAACATGGGAAAACAGGATGCAAATAGCTGTAGAGTCAGCTCAAGGTGGACACAGCTTGACTTATTCTCTGCACCTTTATGTTCATGTTCTGATTATGTGTCTGAAAAAGACTGAATAACCATTTTTTAATAGGATTGGAGTATCTGCACAATGGATGTAGGCCTCCTATGGTCCATAGAGATGTGAAAACTACCAACATCTTGTTGACTGAGCGGTACGGAGCAAAACTAGCTGACTTTGGTCTCTCGAGATCCTTCCCTATCGATGGTGAATGTCATGTCTCCACAGTGGTTGCAGGCACACCAGGCTATCTAGACCCTGAGTGAGTTGATGGATCCATCTTCCGAGTTTTCTTGTTGTGGACTGAATGTAAAATATAATATATATATATATATATATATATATATATATAATATATATATATATATATATATATATATATATCTGATACTGTTTTCAGGTACTACAGAACAAATTGGCTAAGCGAGAAGAGTGATGTGTACAGCTTTGGGGTAGTGCTACTAGAGATAGTCACAAACCAGCCTGTGATAGATAAAACTCGAGAGAGACCTCATATAATGAATGGGTTGGGTTCATGCTCACCAAAGGAGACATCAGGAGCATCATTGACCCGAAACTGATGGGAGACTATGACACAAACGGTGCTTGGAAGATCGTAGAGCTGGCTATGGCTTGTGTGAACCCCTCTTCGAACCAGAGACCAAAAATGGCACACGTTGTGATGGAGCTAAACGAGTGGTGGCCTTGGAAATTGCAAGGAGACAGGGTAGTCAAGAGATGTACTCAAATAATTCGGTTGACTTAGTCTCTCTGAGTTTGCCCCTGGAGCTAGATAACTTGAAAATGTGTTTGATACGATTTTGTGGAAAACTATTTGGTTTGTTTTTTGTTTGTTTTTCTTTCCCTTGTGAAACTCCAGCAGTTTATGTTTTGGCAGAAGCAATGTACGTTCAATGTATTTAAAGAAATCAAATTGTTTTTTGTTTTGTTATTTGTGTTGAATTAATAAGACTCGGATGGATGTCCCTTGTGATAAACTATATTTATACATAGAACCTTCGACCAAAAAAATTATACATAGAACATAACATATACAATGTTCTGTGTGTGTGAAAAAACAAAAAAATCTTCAGTGTGTGTGTCTTTTTATACCGTCAACGTATAATTCTTTGTAAACATTTTTTCTACGGTTTTTCTGATCAATCAAACAGAAGTACCCATTTACTCTTGTTCTTTATTAAATTTGGGAAACCAGTTTTCAAAGGAAGGTTAGGAGGTGAAGAATTTATATGTAAAAACTCTAATAAGCTATGTTGGAACTATACCAACTATTTTATTGATTTATAGAGTTTATTTTCTAATTTCTTTTGTAGATTTATATCGAAATATAAATAAGAAATATATTTGTTTTAAAGTCTTTAAAATGGGAGAGTATCTCACGGAAGTTCTACTCTTCCAGCAAAAAGAAAAAAACATATGTAAAACACGCTGACGTAAATAATTTTAGGTTTGCTTTGGCATGCACACGAATATAAAAAATAAACTCAGTTCTCTACACTCAACTCAGTTTCCCTAAAAACAAAACAAAAAGAAAACTCTTAGACCATGATTAATCCGGTTCTGGGGTTTTTAGCTTCGGTTAAGAACCGTTCCTTAGTTTTTAACTAAGAAAAATTAAGAACGTCTCTTAAATAAGAGATATAAGAGCATCATTAACCCAAAAACTCATTTTGGGTTTCTTCATGATTTTTGAATATTAGATGTTACTTAAGAAACCTAGTTAAGAAACACCAACATTTTTGTGTTCCAATGGAGTCTCTATTTAGGGGTTCTTAAAAAAAATTAAGCATTGTTAATTAAAGATAAATTTATTTATTAAACATTGTTAATTAAACATTGAGGTCAGATTAATGAGATTCCCAAAACATTTTCAATTTCAAATTGTTTTGTGTGAAAAACAGCAAACATGAAAAAGCGTAAACTATCTCTATGTATGCATGAAATTCTTTTCTGGTTTTGCAAGAACATTATTTTGATAATGTTAATGGGAAAAATCATACAGCAGAAAGAAGCATCCAACACAAGGAACCCAAAAACAAAACAAAGAACATAATGCAGAGAGTGAAGAAACAAAAGGAGATTGACAAAGAGATACCTAAACAAATTGTCCATTGCTGTAAATATGCGGATGTAGCGGCGCCGGTGGAACAAAATAACCTGCTCAACATATCCAACACACACAAGAAATTACCAAACAAATCACAACTCTAAATCCAACACTAAGCCCTTAATCACACAATTAAGAAAACTTGGAGGAGAGGCCCTTAAGGTAGAACTACAAACACTAATCACGATTTGATTGCCAGCAAGAGCATTAAAAAAACTTAAATGTAAATTCCAAAAAGGAGATTAGAAAAACCTGTGCTCCTGTTACCTCTATTATCCATCTTTACAATTACAGAATCAAAATCTAATACAGAGACATGTAATTGCCAGTTTTGCCACAACCACAAAACTGCTGAAAACAGCTTCCAAAGTTAGCCAATAATAGAACAAGCTTGTATCGTCTACCAATCTACCCCATAAGAACATATATAAGGACTACAAGGACAGTAGCAGGATGGCTAAAATGAAATAAGTTCACATGAAGATCATCTTAATAACAGCTTTATGTACAATGATCAGAAACTATGTGAAACGTTGAATACAAATTATACATAGACAAGATGAATGCAGAGATTCCCAATAGTTAGAGCCACGAAACAAAGCTGCAAAAGGCTTACCGCAAAAATGCTACAATCAGTTTTTGAGAGGAAGAACTCCCAAGAGGTTTCACCACCACTCTCAAAGGGTCTATATTCTCATTCCTCCTCGAGTACTTGATGGCCACCTCCCTTCTTCAAACGTCACAGCTCCATCAACACATCCATCTTTAGCGTCGCGCTCGTCAAGTATCAATGTCCTTCTTCCCATTTTCTACCTACACACAACCAATATCAGATTTACAGAGTGGAATCACTTTCAGC
>NW_026014543.1:0-53353 GCF_020379485.1 Brassica napus
TTTCTCTCTGATTCGAAGATCGCACGATGCTCCTCCACCGATTGAGATGCTGAAGTCGATGACAAGAGTGGACCTTGAATTGATTGTCGATTTTCTCAAATATTGCAAGGAATCACCTTTAGGAAGAGATCAGACTACTCCGTCTCCTCCATGGTATCCTCGCCGGTTCATCATACGGATTGTCTGTGAGCACGAGTACTCAATTTGAAGACATAAAAGGTTCTTCTATGAATTTCCCATATTTCTTAAGGTCGGTTTTGGATTATTTAAGAAAATTTCACTTTCTGGGTTTTTTTTGGAACCCGTTGAAGAACACACTGGTTGGAGCTGAGGCTAACCACAACTTGAATAGCCAAGTGAACTCCATAACCGTGGGATGCTGGGAGCTCAACACGCTCTTGACCCATTGACCACAGTGAAGGCATGCGTGAACATTGCAGGTATAGCACTGATCCAACACGGGTGGAATCCAAAGTCGTTCATCACCATCTCTGGAGAGATTGACTCTAGGGCGATTGAGAAGAGTTCTAAGGTAGGATTTTCTCTCGCTCTCAAGCCTTGAGAGAAGAACTTCAAACGTCTTCTAATCTCTTGGACTAATCTCTGTCTGTTTTTTTTTCTTTAGAAATTGTTCATTTGTTTTCATTTTGTTCTACAAAATAAGATTTTAAAAAATACTATGAAAGGATGTCTTTAATGATGAACCATACTGTTGGGGATGGATTTAACCCATCCACAAAGCCCATCGAACAAAGGGCCCAATCCAGCAGATCGAGTCAACCTCGGCTCGGAAGCCGATTCTCGGGGTATCGGCTTAGCCAGGAAATGCTGTTAGTCGAAGCGGAGAGCAAACGAAGCGGGACCAATCGACTAAGCGGCTCAGAGCGATCACCTCCTAATCAGGCCCGAAGGGCCGACAAGGCCCAATCGGTAAAAGGAGATTAGGTTAAGGTAATCGAACAGAGTATAAAAAGAGAGGAAAGCAAAGGAGAAAGGCATCGACACTTAGCTACACAAACTTAGCGGCGAGATTAGGGTTTATCATCCGTACAATCATCTCTCTGCTATTTGTACTTTTCCGGTTTAAGCTCTCACGAGCTCCGGCTTGCTTTTACTTTCTCCACCTTTGTAACATCATCTCGAAATCTAATAAACGCCTCTGTTCGACCCATTTCTAGTATTGTTTACTTCACCCGAGACCAAACTCACCTTAAACAATTGGCGCCCACCGTGGGGCCGAACAGACCCAGCGTTTCTAGACCGATATGACCACCGGAGGTACGAACCCAGATACCTCAGGAGAGGAGCCGGCACTCACGCCTCCTCCGCCTCCTCCCCTCCTCTCGTCGGAATTCATGAGTTCAGTCATAGCCCGACTTGCTCATCAAGAAGAAGTTCAGAAGACGACGAATGATCAGCTCGCCGCCATTGTCGCTGCTCTTAGCGCCTCCACCGGCAACTCACAACCGCTCCGTCGTTACCTCTTCAATACAAACCCTCCTACTCCGGCAGAAGGACGAACGACGAACCCAGTCGATCCCACTCTTCAACTCGCGGAAACCCTAGCCGCCGATGCTTCTCCTACAGCGTCAGATCCATCAACTGTCCGAGAAATCGCTGAGCTTAAACTAAATTTCCAACAAATGAGTTCGAGGATCCACCAAGCAACGAGTGCAGTACCCGAGATTGACAGTGTCATCGCATCAACATCGCGTACTCCTTTCACCGAGGAACTGACGGAGGTCAAACTCCGAAAGATGGACAAGTTGCGTCTTCCGGAATACAAACCAGGAGGAGACCCCGTCGAGCACTTGACGGCTTTTAATATTGCGGTAGCGAGGGCCAGACTCGCCCCCGATGAAAGAGACGCGGGATACTGCCAACTTTTCATTGAAACACTCAACGAGCAAGCCTTAACCTGGTTCTCGGGACTCGAAGAGAATTCAATTAGAAGCTTCAAAGAGCTCTCCTCGGCTTTTCTCAAGACTTACATCATGTTCACCAAGCGTGAAGCAACGGCGTCGACTCTCTGGAACCTCAAGCAAACGAAGGATCAGAATCTTCGTGATTACATGGAACGTTTTAAGTCGGTCGTGTCAAGAATCAATATCCCAGACCACATCGCCGTCGATGCCTTGAGGAACAATCTCCTTGTGGAATGTAAGTTCCGAGAAGATCTCTATCGATGCACCGCCACGACGTTGCAAGATGCCGTTGCTCGTTCTCACAACTTCATTCGTATGGAAGAAGACACTAAAGCCATCTTGAGCAAGCACAACTCGGCGAAGCAATCGGCGCCTAAAAATGCCGCCACAGCTCACGTCGAACCTCGTCAGCATGCTCCAAGCGATAAAAACAACCGTAAGAACGGTCTCCTTTACGTCGTCGACGAAAACGGGAAGAAGTGGAACACCTTTCATCGGGAAACCGATCCTCCAAGCGAATCCCCCCGAGCAACAGCGCCAGCCACGGTCGCCCAGGTCGATTCGGCAGCGGGATCTTCCCGGACCCCACCAGGGCTTACTAAATCGTGCAAACTCCACGGTGTAAAAGGTCACGACACTTCAGAGTGCAAAACACTTTTTGCGCAATTCCTCTCCTCACTCGAAAGCGGTGAAATTAAGATTCCTCCTCCGAAGCCAAAAAGCGAGAACAGTTGGAGCAGAAACAAGGACAGGAAAAATCAGCGAAAAAATCAAGCAAAACCGCGTCAAGACGACCAAAAACCAAAGGTCGCCGAGCAAATCCCACATCAAGACGATGATGGTGACGCCTCAGCTGACGAAGATCCGCCAGCAGCCAGACAAAGGATTGAAGTCATTCGAGCCCAACCGGAGTCCTCATCAGACGAAGAGAGCGATCTCGAGGAAGCCCTCGACCCGTTGGACTTACGTGTACTCCTCAAACGAAAGACCACGTCAACGAATGACAAGACTCCCGGATCTTCCGATCTCCGAGTCGAGCTCAATGCTAAAAGAACTAAGCATTCGCTGAGCCCAGGATCTTCATGGGCAACTACGGAAGGCAATCCTATCGTCGATCTACGAGATCAGCTTAACGCGCGAGTCAGCGATTTGCGTGCAAAACTGGACCACAAAAAGGCCGGGTCGCCGAAAGAAAGCGAAGACCTCCGAGCTCTTCTCACCAGGAAGCAATCAAGTGTCAGGCCGCGGATCAACGTGATTATGGGAGGATCTCCACCTTGCGGGGACTCCGTACGAGCAGTCAAAGATCACCGACGAATGGTGGACACCTCGCAGCGCTGGCCGCAGAAGTTCCCAACTGATCTCCCAATCTCCTTCTCAACTGAAGACCTTGTCGGAGTAAATTTTCCTCACAACGATCCTCTTCTCGTCGTTTTAGCTATCGATAAGTACGACGTCACCAAAGTGCTGATCGATACTGGCAGCTCGGTCGATATCATTTTTCGCGAAACTCTCGTAAAAATGGGAATCGACTTAAAAGACGTGAAACCGTCATCCAGGACTCTCACCGGCTTTAACGGTTCTTCCGAAGTAATCATGGGAACTATCCGTCTCTCGGTACAAGCAGAGGGAGTAGCTCGGATGGTCAAGTTCTCGGTAGTCAGCACCAAGGCTCCCTACCACGTGATACTAGGCACTCCATGGTTGTACTCCATGCGTGCAATCGCATCCACGTACCATCAGTGCGTCAAATTCCCGGGAATGGATGGCACGACTAAGACAGTGAGAGGAGATCAACGGGCCGCGCGAGATCTCTTAATCGCCACGGTCAAACTGCAGCGATCTCAGTCGCTAGTCAACTCGATCTCACCTCCTATCAGCAAGATCTGCCCACAAAAGGAAGAGGTGCTCGAAGTCCCAGTCGACGAATCGGATCCAAGTAAAGTGCTACGAGTAGGCGCTTATCTATCGGACGAGATGCAACGTGATATCACGGATTTCCTGAAGCAAAACTTGTCTACCTTTGCCTGGTCGATGACTGACATGCAGGGAATCGACCAGTCCATCACGACTCACGAGCTAAACGTAGACCCAAATATTAAGCCCATCCGACAGAAGAGACGAAAGTTGGGTCCCGAAAGATCCAAAGCAGTTGTCGAGGAAGTCGAGCGCTTACTAAGCGCGGGCTCGATAGCAGAAGTTCGTTACCCGGAATGGCTCGCTAACCCGGTGGTTGTCAAGAAGAAAAACGGCAAGTGGCGCATGTGCGTCGATTTTACTGACCTCAACAAAGCCTGCCCAAAAGACAGCTACCCACTTCCGAACATCGACAGACTTGTCGAATCAACTGCCGGCAATGAAATGCTCACGTTTATGGACGCTTTCTCGGGATACAACCAGATCATGATGCATCCCGACGATCGAGAGAAGACGTCGTTCATAACGGATCGAGGAACTTACTGCTACAAAGTAATGCCCTTCGGGCTGAAGAATGCCGGTGCGACGTACCAGCGACTTGTCAACCGCATGTTCGCTAAACAGCTCGGTACAACGATGGAAGTCTACATCGATGACATGCTCGTCAAATCAGTCCGAGCAAACGACCACCTGGCACATTTAAGGGAGTGTTTCGACATCCTAAACGCGTACAAGATGAAGCTAAACCCGGCCAAATGCACTTTCGGGGTATCGTCCGGAGAATTCCTTGGCTACATAGTGACGCAGCGGGGAATCGAAGCAAACCCGAAGCAAATATCAGCTGTCCTTGATCTCCCCAGTCCGAGAAACTGCCGAGAAGTCCAACGACTAACAGGCCGAATCGCAGCACTTAATCGTTTCATCTCCCGATCCACCGATAAATGCCTCCCATTCTACGATCTCCTCCGAGGAAACAAGAAATTCATTTGGGACGATAAATGTGAGGAGGCTTTTAATCAGCTCAAACACTACCTTACGACGCCTCCTATCCTGGCTAAACCAGACATAGGCGACGTTTTATCTCTCTACATTGCAGTCTCGTCTGCCGCAGTCAGCAGCGTACTAATCAAGGAAGACCGAGGAGAACAACGACCTGTTTTCTACATGAGTAGAAGGATGACCGGACCAGAGACCCGGTACCCGACACTTGAAAAGATGGCCCTGGCCGTCGTCGAATCAGCAAGGAAACTCCGCCCCTATTTTCAGTCACACTCGGTAGAAGTTCTCACCGACCAGCCGCTCAGAACTGTCTTGCAGAACACTAACAGAGCTGGCCGCCTTACCAAGTGGGCGATCGAACTCGGAGAGCTCGACATCACCTACAAGTGTAGAACCGCCGCTAAGGCCCAAGTCCTCGCCGATTTCCTCGTGGAGCTATCTCCGGAACTCGCTCAGGATTTGGAAACTTCGGATTCGACCTGGATCTTGCATGTCGACGGTTCCTCAACAAACAAAGGCTCTGGTGCAGGAGTTCAACTTCAATCTCCGTCAGGAGAACTCATTCGACAATCGTTCAGTTTCGGTTTCCCAGCGTCAAACAACGAGGCAGAGTATGAATCACTCATCGCCGGTCTTCGCCTCGCCAAAGCAGTCAAGGCTAAGCGGCTCAGTGCATACTGCGACTCGCAGCTCGTCGCCAGTCAGTTCAGCGGTGATTACGATGCGCGCAACGATAGAATGGATGCTTACCTCCGAGTCGTACAGTCATTAGCTAAAGAGTTCGAATTCTTCGAGCTCACAAAGGTTCCCCGCGGAGAAAATGTATGTGCCGATGCATTAGCAGCACTCGGAAGCAAGCTCCGCGATCAAGTCAAAAGGACTATTCCAATCCATCGAATCGAGAAACCAAGTATCGACATCTCAGCGGAATCGGCTAACTTCGTCACCACTGAATCCGAAACAACGTCCTTATCTGAGACCAACGACGACTCCGAGATGACAGAACAAGATCAACTGATACCAGATTGGAGGACTGAATTCATTCAGTATCTCACCAAGGGCACGCTTCCTACTGATAAATGGGCCGCAAGACGACTAAAGCGACGCAGTGCGCACTACGTCGTCATGGAAGAAGAACTCCACCGGGTAACAGCTAACAAGGTTCTCCTCAAATGCATTTTCGCCGAGCAAACACAGTTAGTAATGGCAGAAACTCACGAAGGAGCGGGTGGAAACCACTCTGGAGGTCGGTCACTAGCCTTGAAAATTCGGAACTTGGGATTCTTCTGGCCAACTATGAATACCGACTGCGAAGCATATGCCCGGCGATGCGACAAATGCCAACGACACGCTCCGAGTATCCACAGTCCAACCGAGCTACTGCGAACTTCCGCAGCACCTTACCCATTTATGCGATGGGGGATGGATATCATCGGACCAATGCCGAATTCTCGCCAACGTCGCTTCGTGCTGGTATTGACCGACTATTTCACCAAATGGATTGAAGCAGAAGCCTTCGCGCAGGTTACAGAGAAGGAGGTTCGCGGCTTTGTTTGGAAGAACATTATCTGTCGCCACGGCCTACCATACGAGATCGTGACGGACAACGGATCACAGTTTATGGCCGGAAATTTTAAAGATTTCTGCAACAAGTGGAACATCCGACTAAGCCCTTCAACGCCGAGGTATCCTCAAGGAAACGGACAAGCAGAATCCTCGAATAAGATCATCATCGACGGAATCAAGAAGCGCCTCGATCTCAAAAAGGGACATTGGGCCGATGAACTCGACGGCGTGCTCTGGTCGCATCGGACAACCCCCCGAGGAGCAACAAAATCTACTCCCTTCTCACTCGCTTACGGGATGGAGGCGATGGCTCCGGCCGAGGTCAATGTAACGAGTCTCCGCCGGTCTAAGATGCCTCAGCACGTTGAGCTTAACCAAGAGATGCTGCTAGATGCCCTCGATGGGCTAGAAGAGAAGCGCGACCAAGCCTTACTTCGGATCCAGAATTACCAAAAACAAATCGAGAGCTATTACAACAAGAAGGTCCGCTCGCGTCCTCTCGAGCTCGGTGATCTGGTCATGAGAAAAGTCTTCGAGAACACCAAAGAGCCCAACGCTGGAAAACTCGGCGCGAATTGGGAAGGACCATATAAGATCACTCGAGTCGTCAAACCAGGAGTATACCGACTCGAGACTTCCCGCGGAGAGGCAGTCCCACGAGCTTGGAACTCCATGCATCTTCGCCGTTTTTACTCATAAAGTGAGCAACTTTTAAAAGCGAGTAAAATGATCTACATCACCTTTTTGCTCGCGCCAAAAAAAAAAAAAAAAAAAAAAAAAAAAAAACCGAGCAGATGCACCCTACGGTCACTTCTACTCGCCCAAGTAAATGACTACCAAGTCACTTTTACTCGGACTAAAACGAACTACGAAAGGCTTGATCCTCTTCGGAGGTACGTAGGCATCCCCTCTACGGGGTCCAGCCCCAACAACCCAAAACAAAAAGAGTTTTACTCATCTCGTTCCTCTCACGAGCAAACGATGCCAGCCCCTTAACTCGAAAAGCGGCGCACGAGCACTCGCCCAAATTAATCGAACGTATCCTGATCAGATATCGAACGAAGGGAAAAACAGAGTCACCGATGATGTAAATCATTGACCAAATTCACGAAGTGGAATTTCGGATCTTATCGCAAATCGAAAAATAATGAGTTGGCCGACCAAATTTTCTCGATTACTGCGTAGCATTCAGATACCTTTCACTCGGAAACTTATCAAAAAGAAAATTCTTGTCTTAATTCTCTCCCGACTTATCACAAGAAAGAATAGTGGGATTGAGTTAACGAGCAACGAATAATTTCATAATCGACTAAGATGTTAGCGGTTATCCGTAAAATAATAAAAAAAAAAAAAAAAAACACTTGGTAATCATTCAGAGTTTTAAAAAAGCAAAGGAAACCTTCCGAGTACTTAAACAACAACAGAGACAAGTTCAAAGGCTTCAAGGAGCCGAAACGAGAAAAAAGAAATTTTACAACAGATGACAACAGGCATTAATCAACCACGGGAGGATCCTCGTTGCCGCGGCCATCTCCTTCTCCGGGACCCGAGACACGACCAAATTTGGTTGGGGCTGGCGCAGTCGCGTCTGCAGTAGGCATCCCCGCAAGAGCATCATCACCTTTCTCCGGGTCCTCTGACGACGAAGCAGATGAGCTGGCATTCTTCGATGCCTTAGCAGGGGAATCCGTTAGCACGATAGTCGGCACGGCCCCGTCCTTCAGAACAACCGCTCCCGCTGATGCCTGCTTCGCAGGGTCAATGTCTTGATCGGTGGGCTGGTTGGAGGATACGGCAGTTTGAGCGGGCTTCTCCACCGGATCTTCAGGACGAAGAGGAGTACGCAGAGCAATAGCGGCCTCCGAATCGATCAAATTAATATTCGACCCAAACGGGTCAAGCTGACGCCAAATTTCTTCGATCAAAAATCGAGACTCCAACACTAGCGGAGAAAGGCAAAGATCTTCCGCCGGAATCTCCTTTACTTCCAAACGCTCTGCTTCTTCCTCGTAGTGCTTCTCTTGCCCGATGAAGAAGTCGATGGTTTCCTGCGGGATCTCTGCACCAGAGGCCTTGATCTGCTCGAGACATTTCCTCGTCCCGAAGGCTTGACTATAGAGACACCGAGCATCGTCGTATTTGTCCCTTTTGTCCTCACGAAGGGAAATCCTGTGAAAGCGTTTCTCGGCTTTAGCGATCATGGCAATCAGCACGCGAATCCTCTCGTGCGTGACCTCGTATTTACGAGATTTCCGAAGCCTGTCCATCTCCTCGGAATGCCTTAGCAATTCCGCAGCCATTTTTGCCTCTAGATCAGACTTTTCCTTCCGCTGCTTATCCACCACGAACTCAAGATTGTTCATTGACTCCTTGCACATCTGCAACTCAGCTGCGTCGGATGTCCGCGTCTCGTCAAACGCCTTCCTAAGGGCTTTTTCACGAGCAATGGCGTCTGCCTTTTCTCGCGTAGAAACCCGAAGAGCCTCCTCCATTCTCTTCTTAGCCTCCTCGCTCTCACGAATCTGTTCTCTGGCCCGTCTAAGAGATGAGTCGTACTTCTCGACCAAAACGTTCCAATCACCATGGCTCTGATCAAAACACGACAAAGAAGACTTAGCTAAGATAAAAAAAGGGAGAAGGGAACGAACAACCGCTTACCTTTACAGACGAGCAAGAGGCGTGCTCATACTCATCTTTGAAGATGAGATCTCCCACCGAAGGGAGTTGATCGGGACCGCCTTTGACCAACCGTAACAGGCGAGCACAATCTTCCGGGTAGCAAGCCAGCGGAAGCTCACGGTTAAACTCGAATCTGAACCCATCTGCCGGGGTTTCCTTAGGGCGACCGGATACTCGGGTCTCAGATCCCTCCGTGACATGAGCAGGGGACTCATTCCTCAAGCGGTCCCGTTGTCCTCCCGAAGTCGATATTCCCCTCGGAACCTCAGTAGAACGCAGATCACCGGCCAAGGCTCCACGGGATACCTCCTCGGTGACTCGACTCTCCCGTCTCCGTCGGCGGAGGGCGATGGTCTCGTTCTCATCATCCTCCGAGGTCCCAACCTCAGGGATAGTTTCACGAACTAGAACCTGAAGTTCCTCTTCGCAGACCGAGGATGAGCGGGGCGGAGCTAGTTCTTTCTTCTTCATCCTCTTCTTCTTGGGAATATCTTCAGTAGGCGGGTCCCCGGCTTTCCTTTTTCCCCCCCCCTTCTTAGAAGAACCATCCGCACCAGGATGTTCCGGCTCGGAGGAATCCTTCGGACCCCCGGCACTTTTCTTGCTCTTCTTCGAGCTTTTACCCTGCGAGGAGCCGCCAGTACGCGCCTGCTCAGTGGCAATTGGAGTCGCCTCTACGACCTTCAGTCCCGAAGGACCAACCCTGCTCTCAGAAGCGCCTCGCTTGGCACCGATCTTCCCGGCTACAATAAGACTAAGGTCTGGTAGTTGCTTCATCGTTTTAGCTCGGTTGATCTCCTTCTGCTCGGCTCTCGTAAAGAGGGATAATCTCTTCGATGTCGATTGGTTAATATGAGGATACGGGTCCGAGATCCAGCTTTCTACAAAAAGAGAAATCCTTAATAGACATCGTTCATTTACTCGAAAACATAGAAAGGTAGTGGAAACTTACGGTTGGCAATCCGGTCTACAGATCTCTGAATTCTCTCCCGAGTAAAATCCTCCCCGTGATCTTGCTTCTGCAACGCAACAATTCGAGCACTCTCCCTCCAATCCTCGGGGTACGTGGCGAGATTCGGGTGACCAACTAAAAAAAAAGAGAAGAAAGACACACGTTAGACGAGCACACGCTACAATCATCACGAAAGGCAGTGTGCAGTATCCATCTCCGCATTCCAAAGAACGCGATAACCAGACTTCGGAGGTTCCTCGAACGCTGACCTGTTCGACTTCACATAGAAGTACGAACGTTGCCAATCCGAGGTTTTGGTCGGGTACCCCGTGACCACGTTGTAGTTTGGGCGCATCCTCGTCGAGACGAGCCCATCATCGGAAATTGAAACCGAGGTCAACTCTTCAAACGACCTCACACTCATCGACGTCCCCGCCTCGGCCGCAATTACCGATAGAACCACCATCAACCGAAGAGACCCATTCATCAGCTGGCTTAAAGCAACTCCTCTGCGGAACGCATAAGTCGTGACGATTCGAGGAATCGGGAACCACAGCTTCGTGTCGTTCCGGAAATATGACTCGTAAATGCACTGATACCCCTTCGGGGGTGACCAAGGCCTCTGATCCCGCTTTGGAATGATGAACGAGACCCCGTGTGCATTGAGATCTCGGAGGATAGCCTCCACCGACTCCACGGTGGACTTCGTCCTCTCGACGTTGGACCAATCTTGTCCATCGACGACCGAAGGTCGAATTCTCCAAACCTCCAGTGGGCTCTCCTCGGCGAAGATGTTCCCGGGGTAGTAGCTGATCGGAACAATCGAGGCGTCGACCGCTTCTTGACCGTCGTCGTCACCCCGGAACTGTTCTCTTGCTTCCGAGACCAAAAGACGCTGCGCTAAGTCCATATTCTCCGTATCCATCATTGCTCCGTGATGGATACTGTCAGGATTCTCAGCAGAATCCCGAGAAGATACCGCCCCCTTTCCTTTTTGTTCTCGCGTCAAACGATGCGACGACATCTCGGATAATCGCAGATCTAAAAACAGAGATAAAGAGAGAGAAGGAGCGTAGAGAGAGAAAGTACCTTTAGCGCTGCGGAGAAAAATGAAAAGAAGTGGAGAGGGGTGCGCTATTTATAGGGAGAGATAAGCGCAGGGATCAAGGCGTCATCATTACGCCTAATAAGGCCTAAGTGGGCCTAAACCCAATTAGGCGCGTGATCGACAGATGCGTCGATCCGTCTTCTCGATCCGTAAGCGTTTATCTCACGATCGCAACGCGTGATAAACAGATGCGTCAATCCATTTCCTCGGTTGAGAAGCGTTGATTAAACGGATTGACTCCTCAACGATCAGTCACTTGCTCGGATTGAACCTTTTGTTCTCCGAACTAAAGATACCAAATTCATCGAAGATCGATTGCTCGACCATCAATGAACTGGGGGGGGGGGGACTTACTGTTGGGGATGGATTTAACCCATCCACAAAGCCCATCGAACAAAGGGCCCAATCCAGCAGATCGAGTCAACCTCGGCTCGGAAGCCGATTCTCGGGGTATCGGCTTAGCCAGGAAATGCTGTTAGTCGAAGCGGAGAGCAAACGAAGCGGGACCAATCGACTAAGCGGCTCAGAGCGATCACCTCCTAATCAGGCCCGAAGGGCCGACAAGGCCCAATCGGTAAAAGGAGATTAGGTTAAGGTAATTGAACAGAGTATAAAAGGAGAGGAAAGTAAAGGAGAAAGGCATCGACACTTAGCTACACAAACTTAGCGGCGAGATTAGGGTTTATCATCCGTACAATCATCTCTCTGCTATTTGTACTTTTCCGGTTTAAGCTCTCACGAGCTCCGGCTTGCTTTTACTTTCTCCACCTTTATAACATCATCTCGAAATCTAATAAACGCCTCTGTTCGACCCATTTCTAGTATTGTTTACTTCACCCGAGACCAAACTCACCTTAAACACATACAAGTCTCTTTCTTGATTATATAATTTTAAACCTTTTGTGATGGAAGTGGTTTCCCGGTTGTATTGTATAGTTCAGGTTATGTCCTCATGTCCACAGAGCTTCATACTCCAAATCTGCTATTAAATTTTTTTAAGAATTTGATATGACCTTAAGGTTTTTAAAAATTCTTTGCTAATGATTTGCTAGATCACTGGTTCTTGGTGGTCTCTCCGAGAAATATCATGGCTTATAAAGCTTCTGGGTGGTTGATGGAATCAACGTAAGGCCTTATCTTTAGTTTTGTTTAACTTTTCAAAAATCATCTTCTCATGCTTGGATTGATTTGCAGGATATCGATGTGGAGACATTGCGGATTTATGGTTTGAAGATGGATTAATGTGAGATTTGATATGGAGCTTTTTGGATCAAACTCTTCTGATGAGCAGCTTACCGGAGTTAGGATTCTTAGACAGTTTGCAGTCAATGAATGGTACTCGGATGAGACACTTGAGAAGATCATAATCAACGTCCCTGTTGTTGAAAGGTTTTACAAATCAAAATGTATAGACTTTACAGATAAGTGATGACACAGTTGCTAACTTTTTTTGTTGTTACTAAGTTGGTGGAGATGCTGAAGTGAAAAGATCTGCAAAAGGAAGAGATTAGGAGATCAGCTGCTGATATACTATCAAAACTCGCTAGCAAACAGCAGAAGTGCAGAACTCTTAAAGAGTCGCTGGGATATCTGGTGCAATGGAATCTATTTTTTCGTTATTAGAGAGCACGAGATCATCAGGTGAAGCGCCTGATGAGATTGGAGAGAAAAGTGTTCTGTGACTAATCTACACTGTGAATTCTGTAGATTCAACAGTTTGGGACTGTTGATCCTGAAGAAGCTAGCGAAAGATCATGATAACTGTGGAAACCTCGGCAACACAAGGGGTTTTCTCCCGAGGATCATTGATTTCATGCACGTGGACCAAGTTCTATTGTGGGATGAGAACACAGACGTTACCAGGTCACAGGTCCTTGAAACGGTCGTGCAGCTGGTGAAAATGTTAGTCAGCACGACCGAGAACACAGGGAAGTGTCTCAGGAGGGAGATCTCAGAGATTGTTTTTACGGTAAGCAACGGGAAGGATGTGCTGAGACACGGAAGCTCGAGAGAGAATTGGTGGAACGGTGGTGTTTTGAAAGAGCTGTTCAACATTTTCTTTAAAACATATGGAGACGATGGGAATCAGGGATGCGTGAGGATCGCTGCAGGAAGACTCGTGGAAGCACTTGAAGTTCCATCGATCCGTGTCAATGTTGCAAGTTTATAATAGAGTGGTTATTCTCATATGTTCCACATAAAAGATGGTCATATCAGTAAGAAGAAGAAGAAAAAGACAACTGACCAATGTTTTACAAACTACATATGTAGCTTCGTGTAAATGTAATTGAAGGTTAATATCATCATCTAAGTGCTAATCCTTTATCAACCATAGTTGAGAAATAAGTATAAGTTCCTTGATGGCAGTACCAACAAGCTTGACTTGCAAGTAATTGAATTTTGTTTTATTTCACTGAACCCAGACTTACGAAAAAAAAAAAAACCGCGAATATCAAGAGTTTTATGAAAATTTGTATAAATACATGGGCAATTGTCAATAATAGCACCTTTTGAAGTTTTCCTCCCCAAACTAGCACTCAGGATCAGAAGTCACAAAAATAGGTTTCATTAAAGGGGTAATTTACCTTTATACCTTTTGTTATAAGAATAGAAAAAAAAAACATTTCATTTCATTCGATCGCGAATCGTGTCGTCTCCTCTCGGGAATCTTCAAACCCTCACCGGCACTGTCGTCTCCGACTCGGGAATCGTCGTCTCCGGCTCGGGAATCATCTTCTCCGACTCGGGAATCGTCGTCTCCGGCTCGGGAATCATCTTCTCCGACTCGGGAATCGAAGTCTCCGGCTCGGGAATCATCTTCTCCGGCTCGCTAATCGTCTTCTCCGGCTCGCTAATCATCTTCTCCGGCTCGATAATCATCTTCTCCGGCTATCTAATCATCAGCGTCACACTCTCTACTCTCAAAATCGGTAACTTTTTAAAATTAGGGTTTTTGAATTAAAATTTGGGAAGCTTGCGTTTTGATTTTGATTTGTGTGTTACTCGTTCTTATTAACAAGCGAAGCAAATGAAGACTTTTGTGTTGTTTTGTATTTGTGTTATTTCAGGAAAGCCTTCCAGAAAAGTTTGAAATTTTTTTTTCCTTGTTTACGCAGGATAGAAACAAGATGGGAGATTCAGTACCTCTAAAACTAGCACTGCCAGAGCTGAAGTATCCTATTGGTTCACAGCCAAAAGAAAAGTCAGCAATCAACCAATACTCTGGTTCAGATTATATCTCTATTGTCAAAAGCATCCTAAAACCAGATGAGATGATAAGAGTCCGAGGATCATTTCTGGGACCTGTAATGAAGCTCAGTGAGAGAGGATTGAAGTTATCAGCAAAGATAGTCTACGCCATTCTCACTAGAAGCATCGTTTCTGTCAAGGAGAATGAAGCCTGGTTCCATTTCGGTGCGCAGCCAATGAGGTTCTCTATAAGAGAATTTCATATGATGACAGGCTTGAAATGTAGTGGTGCATTAGAAGGACCACGAAGGGAAACCGAGAGATTTAATTGGGAATTGCTAAAGGGGCGTAGTCATAAGTTAAGTGACGTGGTGGACCAGCTCAGAAACACAAGAGAAGATGCTTCTGAGGAGAGAATATGCCTCGCAATGCTCATCCTGGTAGAGAGCATATTATTGCGGAAGAGCAAAGGAGGGAGTTTTCCTTTGGAATATGCGAAAAATGCACAGGATATGACATATCCATGGGGAAAAGAGGCTTACATTGTGCTCCTGAAGTCAATTCAAAACGCTGTCGCGAATCATTTGGAGAATAAATCCAAATTTGAGTTGCAAGGTTATCCTCTAGTATTCCTTCTTTGGATACTAGAGTCGATTCCTTTGCTAAGGAATAAGTTCAGTAAGTGTGTACCAACAGTTGAGGTTCCTGGGCCGACTTACTTGTGTGAAAAATACACTGAGATAGAGAATCCATCACTTGATAGGGTTTTACAGGTTGAAGCTGATACAAAGGTAAGCTTTTCCAAGTATATGTTTCTCAGTTTATTTGGCTTCTTCTTTTTAATATGTTTCTCATTGGTCTTTTTTTGAAATATTCTCAGCTGAAGGTCCATTGCATACTACCTTCTATTCCTCATGATCCAGAAGATGATATCTCCATTGAAGACAAATATAGTGACGAGTTGGAAACAGTGAAAGATGTAACAAAGAAAGGGTACAAGATTACAGCCGATGACTGGGAAAATAGGTGTGTAGACACATTTGACACATTGGATGCTCTTATTCAAATGATGGCAAATAAGGAGACTGGCCAAGCTTCTACTCCGATTGATGAGGATTCAGTAAATGAAAAAGTGAACAGGATCATCACGGTAATGGAGGAGAATCTGAAGAGCATGAAGGATCGAATGTCATTACTGGAAGAAGAAAACATACATCTTAGAGCTCGTGTGTCAGAGTTGGAAGGAAACAGCAATGTTTTTCCCACTAACGTGACACAAAAGGTAAATTCTCAAAACATCTTCTTTTACATTTGCATTTTCAAGTATTTTTTGGAAGATCTTGTACATATTCTTGAATGCCTTCCTAATATTTGACAAACAGCGATCCAGTGGGACACCTTTATCTCCAATGTCTCACACGCAACCATCCAGTGGGACACCTTTATCTCCAATGTCTCACACGCAACCATCGAGTGAGACACCTTTATCTCCAATGTCTCAACAGCCTAATTTGACACATGAGGTATGTAACCAATAAATATTGTTGAGTTTTGAAGTAATATTTGGAAAGCTTTTGTACTTCTTGAATGCATTCCTGATTTTTGCAGGAGACAATGATTGAATCAGCTGCATCTCCAAAGTCTCAACAAAATGAGGTATATGCTCAAAAATTTTAAGAAAATATTTGGAAATTCTTGTACAAAATCCTGAATGCCTTCCTGATTTTTGCAGGATTACACGCAATCATCGAGTGAGACGCCTTTATCTCCAATGTCTCAACAGCCTAATTTGACAAATGAGGTATGTAACCAATAAAATATTGTTGAGTTTTGAAGTAATATTTGGAAGCTTTTGTACATATTCTAGAATGCATTCTTGATTTTTGCAGGACACAATGAATGAATCAGATGATGAAACTCCTGCCCTTGATACTCAAGTATTCTCTCCTAATCTGACAAAAGAGGTATATGCTCAATGATATTGTTTTCACAGTTGGAGTTTACAAATTAGTTTTGGGTGATTTTTTTTTACATATAAAGGCTTTTCTGATTTTTGACAGAAAGAAACAGAAACGTCTACCGGTGAGAGGCCATCCAATCCTAATCAAGATGGAAAACCAGATGATGAGGTAATATTTATTCTAGAAATTATAGTTGAATGTATTCATGATGGCCATTCCTGATATTTTTTTGCAGATTGTGAGAGAGAAATTAACAAGTGAGTCACCTGCTAGTCAGAGTCAAGTTTTGCAGAAAGAAACAGTAGAAATGAATGAGACACCTTCTTCTCCAATAGCTCCAAAGAGTATTGAAACTCCCGTTTATACTCCAAGTCAGACTCAGCAGGTACATGGTCAAAAAAAATCTTGGATTTTTAAGTTAATGTTTGGAAGCTTTAGAACGTACTCTGGATTGACTTCGTGATAATTTTTACAGATTGAGAGAGAGCCATCGGATGACACGCCTGCCCTTGATACTCAAGTTTTTACTCCTAATCTGACAAAAGAGGTATATGCTCAATGACAGTTGGAGTTTACAATTAGTTTTGGGTGATTTACATATATAGACCTTTCTAATTTTTGGCAGAGGGAAACACAAACCTCTACTGATGAAACGCCACCCAAAACTAATCAAGGAGAAGGAAAACCAGATGATGAGGTAATATTTACTCTAGAAATTATAATTGAATGTATTCATGATGGCCTTTCCTGATATTTTTTGCAGATTGTGATTGAGTCACCTGCTGCTCAGACTCAAGTTTTGCAAAAAGAAACACTGGAAATGAATGAGACACCTTCTTCTCCAATATCTCCAAAGAGTATTGAGGCTCAAGTTTTTACTCCAATTCAGAAACAGCAGGTAAATGTTCAAAAAATCTTGGAGATTTCAAGTAATGTTTGAAAGCTTTTGTACGTGTTTTTGATCCCCTACCTGACTTTTTTTTGTTTTTTTTGCAGACGGTAACAGAGGAAACGTATGAGGCTACACAGCCATTGACTGAGATCATTTCAGCAAACAATAAAAAGGTAAGCATAGAAATGTCTTTCATAAGTACAACTTGAATTTTAAATTGTAGAAACTTCTTCATAACTACCTCTTTTATTTTACTGTTATTACAGGAGGATACACATGCTGTGCATTACAGACCTTCCTCTCCATTGTCTTCACTAATTGCACTAGTTATTGAAGAAAATAAGAATGCTTTGGTAAGAAGAAATATTTAAAATGTTTAGGTAATATTTTTCTATTCAACTAACTCTTACCATTTACTTTTGTCTTATAGAGTGAGACAGAAACTGCGACCCAATATTTTTCTACAAGTGAAGGAGAGCATTCACAATCAAGCAGAAAGAATCAAGCGGAAGAATATCTCAAGGATACTACAGAACCTACTACTGAGCTAGTTTCCACAGATGTTTCGAAGACACAGCCTCTTACTCCGCAAACACAGCACCTTCAGACAAGTGAGGGAGATCAATCCGATGAGACACCATCAGAGCAGAATCAAGCAGAAGAAAATCTCAAGGATACTACAGAACCTACTACTGAGCTAGTTTCCACATATGTTTCGAAGATGCCGCCTATTACTCAGCAAACAGAGCATCTTCAGACAAGTGCTATAGATTTTTCAGAAAAAAACGAGGTATGCATCGAGTATATTTGATCTTTAATTATTATTCTAACAATTTAAAACCGCTGATGTTACTGAATCTTCATTTTTAATAGGTTGAAGTAAGCAGGCTTCTAGCTCACTTTCAAATAGGCGCAGAGGTTGAAATTTTGTCTACTGATGACGAAATATGGTATCCAGGAAAGGTTGTTGATCTTAAACTGTGTGAAGGACTAGAGGAGCTGACAGTTGAGTACACGACACTCTTCACAGACCAACATAGACTTCAGAAACTTCAGGATACTATCACGGCTGACAAAATACGTCCTGCAACACCAACTAGTGACCAAAAATCCTTTGAGATGATGGATAAGGTAGAAGCCTTCTACAACAATGGCTGGAGCAGCGGACAAATTAGCATGGTACTTGGTGATAACACATACTCGGTGTGTCTCTATACTTCTATGGAAACTATTCTATTCAAACATTCAGATTTGCGAATTCATAGAGAATGGAAAGATGGAGTCTGGAAGATGGCAGATAAGGTAAATCATAACTAGAATTATACTTCACGTGAATTGTTTGATATACATACATTTTAGTTTCAGGAATGGTTTCCAGAAATTCCGATTGCAACAAATTTGATAATATTTTGCTTGGTGTCTATTGTTTGATTAAAGGTGAAGCCTGATAAGAAAAGGAAAGCTGCTGCCTCATCACAAAATTCAGGAATGGATAATGTTTTCCTAAGAAGGAGCGAGAGGGTGCCTAAACGATCTAGAGACACAAAAACTCCATTCAAGTCTGACAGAAATCCGGCTTTAACTGTAATACCTGAGATTATACCTGCAGTTGATCCGTTTTCAACTCCTGCGGAACATAAGCTTTCAAGGCTTCAAAATTGGATGACATTAAAGCCCGGCATGCATGAAACGTAAGCATGTTTCTGTCCTTGTCTATATATTCTTATATTTATGTATAAGAGGTTTGGTAATTCCTTTGAATCTTTAATCGACTGCAGGTCCCTATCAATCAATGATAATAAGATAAGGAAATCTTTCTTTCAAAGCATGGAAAATGCAAAAAAGGACCTTAAGAAAGAGGTAATTTGTTTACATATGTTCTTGCCTTGAGCTTTTTTTTAAAAAAAAATTCAGGAAGGATTTGTTTAGTTTCAGGAAATTATATAGTAACAAATTAGATAATGTTTGCCTTTTTTTTTGCAGCACATTGATGGAGCCTTTGCAATGCTAAATTGCAGAAGAAATGAGAATGCTGCTTGGTTCCACAACTACAAGATTCCAAAGGCGTGCTTCCTACCTATGGAGTTCTTGCATTGCTTGCTCTCTGATGATTTGGCTTACAAGAAAGAAAAGGTCAAAGGTAAAAAGATTTTCAACGATTTATTTAAAGATACTGTGAGAGGGAAGGTATATCCAGAGAAGACATGGGGAGAAGATGTTGATGTTGTGTATGGGATTACTCTTGGAAAAAAAAGCAATGTCTGGATTGGGATGGAAATTCATTTGAAGAAGAAAAGAATCACAGTATATGATTGTTTTCAAAAGGAAAGCAACAGCATTGATATTCCTCAAGTGAAAAAGTTGGCAGGTATGTATAAACAATCTGTATTTGATGTATTCATCTGTTTCTTGGTTTGAAATATTCAACTGATTCTATCTTGATATTGATTTTTAAATATGACAGTGTTGATTTCTAATCTGCTGGTGGAATCTTCTGGTGATGAGGTAGATAAGGTGAAGATGATTCCATTTGAGATTGAGCAGGCACAAGGTTTACCCAAGACAAAACATCCTTTCAACTGTGGGATATTTCTTGTCAAGATTCTGGAGTGCCAGTCATTGAAGATAGGAGACATGACAAAGATTAATGATGACAATGCATTGGAGCTAAGGAGAACCTTGTCTTGTGAGATCTTCAACCAATTTGTGGATGAGAGCTTTGGGAAATGAGAATGATGCATGAAAACATTTTTTGTTTTAGTTAAGACTCGGTTTTAGTTATGACTGTTTATTTTGTTATGTTGTTGGCGTCTGGTTACATAAGAAAGATTGGAAGGATATCAAGTATTTTATTTGGGTATCATATATCTTGGAAGGTTAAAATATTGTTTCTGGATGGGTTTCCAGAAAAAAAGTTAAGTGTTTCAAATGTAAAAAAGAATGAAATGAGATTATATACTAAGGATTGGACATGTATATGGTAAGCTTAAAATTGTGATGTTTACAGACAACAAAAATTTAGAACCACAAAGGATCGAACCCAGAGGGAGAGAGTCTGCGTATTTGGATAGTGTGGGAGTTTAGCCACTAGGCCAAGAAGAATCATCTGTTATGGATTACATTTAATTTTATTTAACTCCAAACTGTAACACAAAAAAGAATTAAAATAGATTTTGAATCCACCACATATCGAACCCGGGGATAGAGAGACTTTTGAGTTATAAAAAGCCTTGGTTTAACCGCTGGTCTGAGGAGAATCATCTGTTAAAGAATATTACATAAGCATACTTAACCCAATTAATATAGGATAGGTTTCCAAAACAATACATTTCGATTGAAAAAAAACAAAACTCTTGCCGTCTCAACACTCTCGCCGTTTCAAACTTCTCGAATCTCACTCGTCTCCGCCTCTCGAATCTCTCTCTCATCTCCATATCTCTCGATCTCCGACGAAAACCCATCTCCAGAACTCTCTCTCTCTCGATCTTTTACGCGAGCTCTCTCTATTCTCCGAGAAAAACCATTTCTAGAGCTCTATCTCTTGAAGGTATGTTGCAGATTCAACCTTATGTGTGTTTTCTTTCTGAGAGATTGGTCTCCTGGTTTTTGCTTGTGTATAGACTTGCTCGTTTTAACCTAATATGATTCGTAGAATTCTAGTTCATGTGAAAGCATGTGTATAGACTTCGGGAAGGATTTGTATTTTTTCAGGAAACCCTTCCTGAAAATTGGATTTTAATTAATTTAGACAAATAAAATTTTTCTTGTTTACGCAGGATAGAAACAAGATGGGAGATCCATTACCATTAAGACTAGCACTGCCTGAGCTGAGGTATCCGATTGGATCAGAGCCAGAGAAGACGATATCGATAAACCAACACTCGATAGTTGCTTATATCAAAACTGTTAAGGAAATTCTAGGAAATGATGAGTTCAACAGAATAAGAGGGACGTTTTTGGGACCGGTGATCAAGCTTGGAGAGAGGTCTTTGAAATTATCAGCTAAGATAGTGCACGCAGTTCTCACCAAAAGCATCAAGACAGTGAAGAGACACGAAGCATGGTTCCATTTTGGTGCTCAGCCAATGAGGTTCTCTATAAGAGAATTCCACATGGTGACTGGTTTGAAATGTAGTGGTGAAGCAAGAGAACCACGAGAGGGAACCGAGAAATTTAAGTGGGACTTCCTAAAAGGGCGTACTCATACAGTAAAGGACGTGGAGAAGCAGCTCAGAAACACAAGAGAAGATGCTTCTGATGAGAGATTCTGCCTTGCAATGCTCCTCCTGATTGAGAGCATACTACTACAGAAGAGCCTTCTCGACGGTGGCACAACTTTTACTTTGGATTATGTGAAAATAGCGCAGGATATGGATGTCTTGATGACATACCCATGGGGGAGAACAGCTTATAATTTGCTGTTAAAATCACTTCAGAGAGCTGTCGACAAAAGCCTCGACAAAAACAATTATGATTTGCAAGGGTTCCCTATGGCATTTCTTATATGGATACTTGAGTCAGTACCTTTGCTACAGTATGCATTCAGTCAAGTTGTTCCTATTCTGAGCGTTCAACCGTCTACCCCAATATTTTTGTGTGAGAAGTACCTTCAAATAGCTTCTCCACAGCTGATAGATGTTCTCCTAATTGAAATCAAAGATCATGTAAGTTTTTACATTATTTTTTTCTTGTTTCTGTTTTGCCTTATGATTCTCCATTTAAAAGCTAATTATTTTTATGGTTTCAGCTTAAGGTCACATGCATCCTACCTCCTATTTCTAATGATCCAGAAGATGATGTTTGCATGGGAGACGAAGCTAATAAAGATCTGGATGACATGGCCGATTTATCCAAGAGAGGTTATAAGTTTAAAATTAGAGATTGGCGAAACATGTCAGTAGACCTATACGGTGCTAATGAAGAAATAAGAAGAGCATCTTTACTGTTTGGGAATGGAGGGATGAGTCAAGCTTCTACTTCGTATCAGGAGGAGTCTTTGGAATCAAAGATCAACAGAATCAGCGAGATGGTGGGAGATAATTTAAGGATCATGAACGATCGTTTGTGTTTGATTGAAAAAGACAGGAAACAGATTAAAGAACGTGTGACAAACCTAGAGAAACTACAAAGAGTTACTTCATATGAAACTCCAAACAATGAGGTAACTTTTTTTTCGGAAATTAAAATTAATGTTTATCTAGTTCTTGATTCAGTTTTGAGTTGTCAAGTAATTTTGGAAGATGTTATACATATTTAGGCTTGCCTTCCTAATTTTTGTTGTACTTGCACAGACTGACACAACTCCATTTCATGAGACGGCTTCCAGACAAGGTGAAGCCAATGCAGATCAAGCAGATGAACAACTTAACAATGAGGCAAGTATAATTTTGAAAACTGTTGGTATTTATAAAATTATGAATTTGGTACGTGTTCATAATCCCATTCCTGACATCAGGATACACGAGAGCCTATGAATGAGATCACGAAAGAGACACCTGGTTCTCCAATAGCTCAACAGAATATTGAGACTCCAGTCCTTACTCCAATTCAGACGCAGCAGGTACCTTCTTTAAAAAATTGGACTTTTCAAGTAATTTTTGGAAGCCCTTGTACGTGTTCATTCAACCATTCCTGAATTCAGGAGACTCACGAGCTTATGAATGAGATCATTTCACCAAACATTTCCGACACACAGCCAAATACCCGAGCTCGCAGAAATCTTTTAACAGAGCAAAATAAGGTATTACTTTCATTAAAACCTTTAATAAATACTCAGCAACTATCAAAATGACTGGATATCCTTGAATCTAAACCATCACAGGATGTAGAAAGCAGAGTTCAAAATCCCTTTGAGATCGGAGCAAATGTGGAGATTTCATCACAAGATGACAATACTTGTCATAAATGGTATCCAGGAAATGTGTTGGCAACATATTTGGTTGATGGGGTTGAGATGGTGAAAGTTGAGTACTTCGTCCCGTCTCTGGACGAAAAGAAGAGGAAAAGGAGTGTTGAGACACGTGTATCAATTGACAGAATACGTCCTCAACCACCACCTGAGAGATCTGGAGCGAAGAAAAGTTATGAGCTAATGCAGGACGTGGAGGCGTTCGACAATGGTGCCTGGTGCGCTGGAAAAGTTAAAGTCATTTTGTTTGATGGCTCGTGTTTTGTCTCTTTGAACAATTCTAAAGAACAAATTTACTTCCACCATTCTGAGATGCGAAAACCAAGAAAATGGGTAGATGGTGTTTGGGAGATGACAAAAAAGGTAAAACAAATGCCTTGGATCACTTGAATTGAAAAATAATGTCATTTGTTTAATATCTCGGTATTGATTTTCAGATGGAAGAAGAGCAGACGCAGAGTGTGAATCCAAGTGAAGGAGATGGTGATAAAAAGGTATGAAATATTTATACATCATACTAGGAATTAAGATATAAATGTATCTGAATTTTTGTCATTCAAAAAGGGGAAGGCGAAGGCTGTCGCTTGTAAGAAAAATGAAGCAGCTGGTCCATCAGAAGATGGTGTTGGGAAAATGGCAAAAGAGGTAATAAAAATGAATAAGATCCACTTGAATTGAAGTTCAGGTCAATAGTTTGATATATCGGTTTTGTTTCACAGATGGAAGTAAAGCAGGGTAAGAGTGTGAAACCAAGTCAAGACGATCATGCAAAAAAGGTATAAAAAATATTTTTACTTCATATTAGGAAGGCATTCAAGTATAAAGATAAAAACGATCCTGAATTTTTGTCTTTATTTTTAATTAAAGGGGAAGCCACATGTTGGTAAGAAGAAGAAAGCAAATGCTCAGCCAGTAGATTTGCTTCCTTTTCTACAGCGAGAAGAGAAGAGGCCAATACGACCTAGAAACCCTCCTATACCTGTAACACCTGAGGTAATCCTTCCAATTGATCCATTTGTGACACCTGAATTTCCTCGGTTTTCAAGGCTTGCACACTGGATGGATCTACGGGGCATATATCGTGTGTAAGCAACTTTTTGTCCTCGCATAAATATTCCTAATTTATTTTGTAAAAGTTTCGATTGATACTAGTTAATTTTATCAACTACAGACCGTTTTATATCAATGGAAAAGAAATTGAAAAAGAGTTCTTTCAAAAAATGGACGATGCAGAAAACAATCTCAACAAAGAGGTAATCAACACTCTGTTCTGTCTTCTATTTGATTGTGTCATATGTTTAGGAAGAGGTTGAGTTGAGCTATGCTAGATGTCCATGTTATAGCAGTTCTATATGAAGTTTCTAACTATATTGTTACATTGGCAGCACATAAATGTTGCATTTGAAATGCTAAATTGTAAGAGGGTTGAGCAAGGTGCTTGGTTCCGCAACAACAATCTTCCAGCAGCATGCTTTGTACCAGTCAAATTCTTAGAAGTGGTTGGGTACGCTTATGAATCTGTCAGGAAGCCACATAAGAAAAAAAAAAGTTATTGGAGGGCTGTGTAGGCGAACTTGTGAAAGGTTTAATACATCCAAAGAAGGTATGGCTGGAAGATGTTGATGTTATATATGGTGTCATTGAAGATAAGTTGAGCTGTCACTATATTGGGGTGGAGATACAATTGATGGACAACACAATCACACTCTTCCATTGTGGTCTTCCAAAAGCAAATATCAAACGTGCTCTTAATCAAATCCAAGAACTGGCAGGTAAAAATATTAGCTAATTTAGAAAATAAAAGTTTGTCACTTGCTGCTTGTGATTGTGATGCATTTTTACATATTCATTTTGTTGTCTGTTGGTGATTGATTTATTGTATAATTTTGGGTATTTATGACAGTGTTGATTAGTGCCATAAAGATGGAACTTCTTGGTGAAGAGGTTAATTTCGAAGATATCAGTCCATTTGAAGTTAAGTTTGCAGAAGGGCTTCCAAAGACAAAATTTCCATACAACTGTGGTATTTTTGTTGTGAAGATGCTGGAATGCAGGTCACTGGGATTGAAGAGCATGGCTAATATAAATGATGAAACTGCGATGGACTTACGAAGCAAGCTATGTTGTGAGATCTTCGACCAGTTTATGGATAAAGATTTCCAGGAAGGTCAAAGGAAGTGAAAATGTCATATTTGTTCTGTTTTCTACACTGTTTTTCTACTTTGATATTAATTATCCCTAACGTTTAAGTTTAAGTTTGTAATGAATTATCCCTAACGTTTTTTTCATTTAGATTGTTATTGAAAAATTTTTAGGATGTATTGATGAATTGTCAAATGCTTATGGTACTTTTAGGATGGGTTTCCAGAAAAAGAGTGAGAAAGCAAAATGCACCAAAGCCTAGCATATTCCTTTAAAGTTTACAAAAAAAATGAAAAAGAAAGTGATCCGATGTTGATTGAACTCGTGAACTCTCGAAAGATGAATCAAAGTGTGCAGCCGCTGTGCCAAGGGTGTTATACTTGCCAAAAGATATAATAAAACGATAATAACTTGTAACTTTTGAATATTTAATTAAAAACAGAAAAAAGTGAAAATATACACAACGGGAATCGAACACGGCTTATTGTGTGATAAGGGTACACTAAGAGTAGAAGGGCTTGCCACTAGGCTACGTTGGATATTCGATAACAGAGTAAATGTGAACTCATTTATTCACAGACGATAGATTTATATAATCTGGATATCATTTTATGTATTCAGGATGGCTTTCCAAAAACAAATAAGCAAATCAGATAACCAAGTTATAAGAACACTAGGCCAAACCATTACAAAATAGTGAAAAACATTGAACAAGTTTTTTATTTAGGTTGTTAATTGAAGAAACAACACAAGAGAAACAAAAGTGCTTATTCATTTAAAATAAAAACTGAAAATCAAACATAATGTGGTCCTTAAAAACATAAAAAGAGAAGACGATAACATGAAATTACTCATGATGGAGCCAACTTTCGCCAAGTTTATCCCAATCAGGGACTTTGACCTTCACATCAGCAAGCATTCCTTCCGCTTCCGAGTGCTCTTCTTTGAGTTTCTCCAACTCAGCAGTTAAATCAAATTTTCCATCAGCTTTGATAATATCTTCAAGCAACTCGATTTGGACAGCAATTGAATTTGCTTTGCTGGATGCAAGATTCCAATCATTCTCAGATAGCCTGTATTCGTTGGACAAACGAAGAAGAGCCCTGTAATGTTCCACAGTTTCCTTCTTCCCCTTCTTGAAACCTTCGGCGGCATCACATCCGTAAACCTCCTCTATGGGACGCTTCATCATCTTCTTTGAACTTCCTTCCATTGAAACTTTGTCCTGCAACAAAATCGAAACTAAGATGTTACGATAAAATAGAAATAGAAAAAAGTTCATGAATTGAATGGAAAATGAGAAAAATCGAAAACTAACTTGTATTGCAAAAGGATATATCAAGCGAAATGAAGTGAGTGAATAAAAGGTCTGATATCGTCCCTTATATTTATAGAACAAAAAGGAACTCTTCGATTATTGAAGTCAGTTAAAATAAACTCTTGATTATTGTGGAACTCTTCGATTATTGAAGTCAGTTACTGAAATAACCAATCATATAACACCCAATCTTGACGAAAAGAAACTCTTCGGTTACTGAGTTACATGATGTCGTTTGGAAGAGACTCTTCGATTCCTGAGATATATGTTTGAACAAAAAAAAAAAATCACCCATTACTCGTAGGAGAGTCGAACCCGGGTCGAACAAATGTTTCGGTATCATAGGTTTCGTGGTTTAGCCGCTAGGCTGAGGAGAATCATCTGTTAGTTGCTTCCACATAATTGAATTTACCCATACAATTTATAGTATAATACATTGGAAAGATCTTTGATAGTTCAGGATGGGCTTCCGATTGCGACAAATGTGATTCCTGAGATATATGTTTGAACAAAAAAAAAAAATCACCCATTACTCGTAGGAGAGTCGAACCCGGGTCGATCAAATGTTTCGGTATCATAGGTTTCGTGGTTTAGCCGCTAGGCTGAGGAGAATCATCTGTTAGTTGCTTCCACATAATTGAATTTACCCATACAATTTATAGTATAATACATTGTATATTACAAAAGTTGGATGTTACAAAAGTTGGATGGGATTCCAGAATAGTTGAATATTACTGTGTTTTTTTCTAGCAAAGAAGTTTAAACTAAAAATTGAAATGAGATCAAAAGATAATGTTGTATATTACAAAAGTTGTAAGAAATCATACTTATTCAGGATAGGGTTCCAAAAGAAAAAATGTATATGGTCTTGTGCATATCATGTAACCATCAAATAGCCAAACATCCAAATAATAATCGATAAAAATGTAAAAATGTAGAACTTCATCCTATAGGCCTCTGGCATGTGATCTTGTTGTGCCCTCCTGTGCCACATCTGCTGCACTTGTGGGACTGAGATTTAGATCCAGGAACCCCAAACTCGCCAACGGATCTCTTTCTCTTTGTAGGAGGGCGTCCACTTTTCTTTTTGGTAGCTGGAGGTGGGCAAGACAGTTCATCAATATTCTCTGGATAGGTGGACGTTGACAACTCTCCACCAGGATGTATGCTTTCAGCATAAGCTTTAGCCCACGTTTCTGTCAAGTGAGAAGCATCAACAAAACGGTTTTCATCTCTCTTGATATGCTTAGCAGCAGCGATGGCATGGATGCAGGGGATCTTGTCAATGTCGAAAACATTACATGTGCAATGCCGCTTCTCCAAGTCAACAACAAACTTCATTGTTTCATTCTTCACCTCAAACTCGCTTCGATCAACTTGATACACATTCAACAACATTGCGGCCCCTAACCTAGATACCAATTTCTGAACAACTTTTGGAGTAACCAGGTGCTTATGTTTCGCAGCCGCTTCGCGTCGCTCAAAAAACCAAGTGGTCATCGTCAATCTGATAGTTTCAAGGAGAGAGATAATGGGCAACTCACGAGGCATCTTCAACATAGAATTGAGAGACTCTGCAATGTTGGTAGTCATGATATTATACCTGTTCGCAGGCGCATAGCTTCGTGCCCACTTCCTAAAATCAGACTCTTCCAGATACTTAGCCAATTCAGGACATTTATCCTTTATGTCCTTGAAGATTAACCAGAACTCGTGACACGTATAGGCATCAGCAGCGCTTTCCACCAGAGGTAGCAACCCAGTCTTCGCATATGTAGGAGTGATGTTGCGGAGCAGATGGATCCTGCAAATTCCATGGTGAGATAAGGGATATACATCCTCCAACGCTGAAGAAATGGAGTTAGCCCTGTCTGATACAAAAACAAGATCCGAAGCGTCCGGGATCTTCTGGCTCAAACCTCTAAAGAACCATTTCCAAGAGGCGCCGTTTTCTGCGTCAACCACTGCAAAGGCGAGAGGATATAGATGATAATTCCCATCTTGAGCACAAGCTGCCAATAAAGTCCCATTGAATTTTCCCTTCAGAAATGTACCATCTACTGCAATAACTCTCCTCATCAATGAAAATCCCCTTATCGATGGACCAAAAGCCACAAATGCATACTTGAACTTTCCTGCAGCATCAACATGTTGATAAGTCAAGGAACCAGGGTTTGTTTCTGTGATTTTATACAACCACCTAGACAAATTGTAATAGCTGTCTTCAGGAGTCCCTCTAACCAAAATCTGAGCTTCTTCTCTCACTCTCCAAGCTTGTTTGTAATTGATGTGAACACCATGCAGCATCCTGACCTGTTCAATGATCTGTTTCGGTTTGAGACCTTCCTTTTTTTCTCCATAATTGCTGGAAATCAAAGAACCCAACAACTTTGCAGATGCTTGTCTGTGGTTGGCTTTCCTGTGTGTTGTATCGCATGTATGCTCATGAACATACTTTTTAACAACGAAAAAATCTGAAACAGGTAGCTTGATAGCACGCATCCTCCACGTGCAATTTTCATCAACACAACTCAAAAGCACTCTTGACTTGTTAGAAGAGACAGTCTTGTACTCAAACTTCCACTCTAAAGCCCATTTCTTCATCCTCAACATCAACTCTCTCTTTGTCTTAAAATAGCTATTCACCTTAATATCGCCAGCTACTCTCGTGTTTGGTGAAAGTCCAATATGGACAGGGCTAAAATCCGGAAGAGCATTCAGAGGAACTGTAGAAACACCTTCATATAGAAAACTCTGCAAAAGTCAAGTAGTTCTGTAAGGCATAATACTTGATTATGAAGCATATCATGCAAACACAAACAGAAAAAGGGAATTAGGGACAATGTACCTGTTTTTCACTCTGCACAGTAGGAAGAATCACTGGATTGGCATTCAATGGAACAGTAGAAGCAAATGTATCAGAAGCTTGAATGTTACAGCTAGCTGAATCAGTACTAAAATCCGGAAGAGCATTCAGAGGAACTGTAGAAACACCTTCATATAGAAGACTCTGCAAAAGTCAAGTAGTTCTGTAAGGCATAGTACTTGATTATGAAGCATATCATGCAAACACAAACAGAAAAAGGGAATTAAGGACAATGTACCTGTTTTTCACTCTGCACAGTAGAAAGAATCGCTGGATTGGCATTCAATGGAACAGTAGAAGCAAATGTATCAGAAGCTTGAGTGTTACAGCTAACTGGATCAGTACTAACCTGCATAAGTCAAGTAGTTCTGTAAGGCATAATACTTGGTTATGAAGCATATCCTGAAAAGTCTAAGAAAAAATCATACAAACCTTAACACACAAACGACAGGTTCCATCAAATGCTCTAGTCTTGGAAATGAAAGTTCTGAGCTGACGAGTATTACCTATCGAGAGTGGGGGGAAACTTTCAATAATACATTTCATATCCAATGAAAAACCATAACTCAAACTGATTTCTTCCTCTTTAACACTAAAATCTTCAGAGACAATCTTCATCAAATCTTCATACAGTAGATCTTCTTCTATGGAAATGATTGATGCATTCCTCTTCAAATCAACAAGAAACTCCCACTGGAGAGATTCTTTTGAGATCCATTGTCCACAGATGCACAAAACTTCCATTGTTCTACAAAATCAACTTCAAATCATCAACAAATGAATAATATATAACAAAACCTAGATAATGTATAACAAAATGAAATGATTCAAACCTTAATCAAATCAGACACACGAGAGAGAGAATGAGATGAATAGACGTAGAAACGACAGATCAATTGAGAAACGACGACGACGATAAATAAACGGAGAGACGACGACGACGGATCAACGGAGAGGCGAAGACGACGACGGAGAGACGACGACGACGACGACGACGGAGAGACGACGACGACAAGGACGGGGAGACGACGACGGAGAGACGACGACGACGACGACGGAGAGACGAGAAGAAGAAGCGATGAAACGAGGACGGCGACAAATTGATTTCAAATTTGTTTTTTAAATTAGTTAAAGAAGGGGGCATAAGGGTAAATTGCCCCTTTAATGAAACCTATTTTTGTGAATTCTGATCCTGAGTGCTAGTTTGGGGAGGAAAACTTCATTTAGTGTTCTTTGTGTCATTTTCTCTAAATACATACATAACTCCATTACAGGAAAACTAAAATAATCCATAAGATATCAAAAATATAACAACAAAATTATTTAAATACATAAATAATCCATAATACATAATTTCAAGAATAAGTATGAAAAATTCATAAGAACAACAAATAGAAGAATTCATTTATGATATTGCTATTACGTTGTATATCAAACCAAGTTAACAGAAAATTAAAAAGAAAAATAATGTATCAGAATAAGATAAGGGTAATTGTCAATAATAGCACCTTTTGAAGTTTATGTCCCAAAAATAGCACTAGAATGAGAAAGTCACAAAAATAGGTTTCATTAAAGGGGTAATTTACCCTTATACCTTTTGTTATAAGAATAAAAAAAAAACATTTCATTTCCTTCGATCGCGAATCGTGTCGTCTCCTCTCGGGAATCTTCAAACCCTCACCGGCACTGTCGTCTCCGACTCGGGAATCGTCGTCTCCGGCTCGGGAATCATATTCTCCGACTCGGGAATCGTCGTCTCCGGCTCGGGAATCATCTTCTCCGGCTCGCTAGTCATCTTCTTCGGCTCGCTAATCATCTTCTCCGGCCGCTAATCATCTTCTCCGGCTCGCTAATCATCTTCTCCGGCTCGCTAATCATCTTCTCCGGCTATCTAATCATCAGCGTCACACTCTCTACTCTCAAAATCGGACACAAATCACTATGTAACTTTTTAAAATTAGGGTTTTTGAATTAAAATTTGGGAAGCTTGCGTTTTGATTTTGATTTGTTTGTTACTCTTTCTTATTAACCAGCGAAGCAAATGAAAGACTTTTGAATTGTGGGAACACAAAGTTGTTGGAGCGTAATTCATCTCTTTGAGGTATGTTGCAGATTCAACCTTATGTGTGTTTTCTTTCTGAGAGATTGGTCTCCTGGTTTTTGCTTGTGTATAGACTTGCTCGTTTTAACGTAATATGATTGGTAGACTTCAGGAAGGATTTGTATAGACTTCAGGAAGGATTTGTATTGTTTCAGGAAACCCTTCCTGAAAATTGGATTTTTTTTTTCTTGTCTACGCAGGATAGAAACAAGATGGGAGATTCAGTACCTCTAAAACTAGCACTGCCAGAGCTGAAGTATCCTATTGGTTCACAGCCAAAGGAAAAGTCAGCAATCAACCAATACTCTGGCTCAGAGTATATCTCTATTGTCAAAAGCATCCTAAAACCAGATGAGATGATAAGAGTCCGAGGATCATTTCTGGGACCTGTAATGAAGCTCAGTGAGAGAGGATTGAAGTTATCAGCAAAGATAGTCTACGCCATTCTCACTAGAAGCATCGTTTCTGTCAAGGAGAATGAAGCCTGGTTCCATTTCGGTGCGCAGCCAATGAGGTTCTCTATAAGAGAATTTCATATGATGACAGGCTTGAAATGTAGTGGTGCATTAGAAGGACCACGAAGGGAAACCGAGAGATTTAATTGGGAATTGCTAAAGGGGCGTAGTCATAAGTTAAGTGACGTGGTGGACCAGCTCAGAAACACAAGAGAAGATGCTTCTGAGGAGAGAGTATGCCTCGCAATGCTCATCCTGGTAGAGAGCATATTATTGCGGAAGAGCAAAGGAGGGAGTTTTCCTTTGGAATATGCGAAAAATGCACAGGATATGACATATCCATGGGGAAAAGAGGCTTACATTGTGCTCCTGAAGTCAATTCAAAACGCTGTCGCGAATCATTTGGAGAATAAATCCAAATTTGAGTTGCAAGGTTATCCTCTAGTATTCCTTCTTTGGATACTAGAGTCGATTCCTTTGCTAAGGGATAAGTTCAGTAAGTGTGTACCAACAGTTGAGGTTCCTGGGCCGACTTACTTGTGTGAAAAATACACTGAGGTAGAGAATCCATCACTTGATAGGGTTTTACAGGTTGAAGCTGATACAAAGGTAAGCTTTTCCAAGTATATGTTTCTCAGTTTATTTGGCTTCTTCTTTTTAATATGTTTCTCATTGGTCTTTTTTTAAATACTCTCAGCTGAAGGTCCATTGCATACTACCTTCTATTCCTCATGATCCAGAAGATGATATCTCCATTGAAGACAAATATAGTGACGAGCTGGAAACAGTGAAAGATGTAACAAAGAAAGGGTACAAGATTACAGCCGATGACTGGGAAAATAGGTGTGTAGACACATTTGACACATTGGATGCTCTTATTCAAATGATGGCAAATAAGGAGACTGGCCAAGCTTCTACTCCGATTGATGAGGATTCAGTAAATGAAAAAGTGAACAGGATCATCACGGTAATGGAGGAGAATCTGAAGAGCATGAAGGATCGAATGTCATTACTGGAAGAAGAAAACATACATCTTAGAGCTCGTGTGTCAGAGTTGGAAGGAAACAACAATGTTTTTCCCACTAACGTGACACAAAAGGTAAATTCTCAAAACATCTTCTTTTACATTTGCATTTTCAAGTATTTTTTGGAAGATCTTGTACATATTCTTGAATGCCTTCCTAATATTTGACAAACAGCGATCCAGTGGGACACCTTTATCTCCAATGTCTCACACGCAACCATCGAGTGAGACACCTTTATCTCCAATGTCTCACACGCAACCATCGAGTGAGACACCTTTATCTCCAATGTCTCAACAGCCTAATTTGACACATGAGGTATGTAACCAATAAATATTGTTGAGTTTTGAAGTAATATTTGGAAAGCTTTTGTACTTCTTGAATGCATTCCTGATTTTTGCAGGAGACAATGATTGAATCAGCTGCATCTCCAAAGTCTCAACAAAATGAGGTATATGCTCAAAAATTTTTAAGAAAATATTTGGAAATTCTTGTACAAAATCCTGAATGCCTTCCTGATTTTTGCAGGATTACACGCAACCATCGAGTGAGACGCCTTTATCTCCAATGTCTCAACAGCCTAATTTGACACATGAGGTATGTAACCAATAAAATATTGTTGAGTTTTGAAGTAATATTTGGAAGCTTTTGTACATATTCTTGAATGCATTCTTGATTTTTGCAGGAGACAATAAATGAATCAGATGATGAAACTCCTGCCCTTGATACTCAAGTATTCTCTCCTAATCTGACAAAAGAGGTATATGCTCAATGATATTGTTTTCACAGTTGGAGTTTACAAATTAGTTTTGGGTGATTTTTTTTTACATATAAAGGCTTTTCTGATTTTTGACAGAAAGAAACAGAAACGTCTACTCCAATAGCTCCAAAGAGTATTGAAACTCTCGTTTATACTCCAAGTCAGACTCAACAGGTACATGGTCAAAAAAAAATCTTGGATTTTAAAGTTAATGTTTGGAAGCTTTAGAACATACTCTGGATTGACTTCGTGATAATTTTTACAGATTGAGAGAGAGCCATCGGATGACACGCCTGCCCTTGATACTCAAGTTTTTACTCCTAATCTGACAAAAGAGGTATATGCTCAATGACAGTTGGAGTTTACAATTAGTTTTCGGTGATTTACATATATAGACCTTTCTAATTTTTGGCAGAGGGAAACACAAACCTCTACTAATGAAACGCCACCCAAAACTAATCAAGAAGAAGGAAAACCAGATGATGAGGTAATATTTACTCTAGAAATTATAATTGAATGTATTCATGATGGCCTTTCCTGATATTTTTTGCAGATTGTGATTGAGTCACCTGCTGCTCAGACTCAAGTTTTGCAAAAAGAAACACTGGAAATGAATGAGACACCTTCTTCTCCAATATCTCCAAAGAGTATTGAGGCTCAAGTTTTTACTCCAATTCAGAAACAGCAGGTAAATGTTCAAAAAATCTTGGAGATTTCAAGTAATGTTTGAAAGCTTTTGTACGTGTTTTTGATCCCCTACCTGACTTTTTTTTGTTTTTTTTGCAGACGGTAACAGAGGAAACGTATGAGGCTACACAGCCATTGACTGAGATCATTTCAGCAAACAATAAAAAGGTAAGCATAGAAATGTCTTTCATAAGTACAACTTGAATTTTAAATTGTAGAAACTTCTTCATAACTACCTCTTTTATTTTACTGTTATTACAGGAGGATACACATGCTGTGCATCACACACCTTCCTCTCCATTGTCTTCACTAATTGCACTAGTTATTGAAGAAAATAAGAATGCTTTGGTAAGAAGAAATATTTAAAATGTTTATGTAATATTTTTCTATTCAACTAACTCTTACCATTTACTTTTGTCTTATAGAGTGAGACAGAAACTGCGACCCAATATTTTTCTACAAGTGAAGGAGAGCATACACAATCAAGCAGAAAGAATCAAGCAGAAGAATATCTCAAGGATACTACAGAACCTACTACTGAGCTAGTTTCCACAGATGTTTCGAAGACACAGCCTCTTACTCCGCAAACACAGCACCTTCAGACAAGTGAGGGAGATCAATCCGATGAGACACCATCAGAGCAGAATCAAGCAGAAGAAAATCTCAAGGATACTACAGAACCTACTACTGAGCTAGTTTCCACAGATGTTTCGAAGATGCCGCCTATTACTCAGCAAACAGAGCATCTTCAGACAAGTGCTATAGATTTTTCAGAAACAAACGAGGTATGCATCGAGTATATTTGATCTTTAATTATTATTCTAACAATTTAAAACCGCTGATGTTACTGAATCTTCATTTTTAATAGGTTGAAGTAAGCAGGCTTCTAGCTCACTTTCAAATAGGCGCAGAGGTTGAGATTTTGTCTACTGATGACGAAATATGGTATCCAGGAAAGGTTGTTGATCTTAAACTGTGTGAAGGACTAGAGGAGCTGACAGTTGAGTACACGACACTCTTCACAGACCAACATAGACTTCAGAAACTTCAGGATACTATCACGGCTGACAAAATACGTCCTGCAACACCAACTAGTGACCAAAAATCCTTTGAGATGATGGATAAGGTAGAAGCCTTTTACAACAATGGCTGGAGCAGCGGACAAATTAGCATGGTACTTGGTGATAACACATACTCGGTGTGTCTCTATACTTCTATGGAAACTATTCTATTCAAACATTCAGATTTGCGAATTCATAGAGAATGGAAAGATGGAGTCTGGAAGATGGCAGATAAGGTAAATCATAACTAGAATTATACTTCACGTGAATTGTTTGATATACATACATTTTAGTTTCAGGAATGGTTTCCAGAAATTCCGATTGCAACAAATTTGATAATATTTTGCTTGGTGTCTATTGTTTGATTAAAGGTGAAGCCTGATAAGAAAAGGAAAGCTGCTGCCTCATCACAAAATTCAGGAATGGATAATGTTTTCCTAAGAAGGAGCGAGAGGGTGCCTAAACGATCTAGAGACACAAAAACTCCATTCAAGTCTGACAGAAATCCGGCTTTAACTGTAATACCTGAGATTATACCTGCAGTTGATCCGTTTTCAACTCCTGCGGAACATAAGCTTTCAAGGCTTCAAAATTGGATGACATTAAAGCCCGGCATGCATGAAACGTAAGCATGTTTCTGTCCTTGTCTATATATTCTTATATTTATGTATAAGAGGTTTGGTAATTCCTTTGAATCTTTAATCGACTGCAGGTCCCTATCAATCAATGATAATAAGATAAGGAAATCTTTCTTTCAAAGCATGGAAAATGCAAAAAAGGACCTTAAGAAAGAGGTAATTTGTTTACATATGTTCTTGCCTTGAGCTTTTTTTTTAAAAAAAAATTCAGGAAGGATTTGTTTAGTTTCAGGAATTATATAGTAACAAATTAGATAATGTTTGCCTTTTTTTTTGCAGCACATTGATGGAGCCTTTGCAATGCTAAATTGCAGAAGAAATGAGAATGCTGCTTGGTTCCACAACTACAAGATTCCAAAGGCGTGCTTCCTACCTATGGAGTTCTTGCATTGCTTGCTCTCTGATGATTTGGCTTACAAGAAAGAAAAGGTCAAAGGTAAAAAGATTTTCAACGATTTATTTAAAGATACTGTGAGAGGGAAGGTATATCCAGAGAAGACATGGGGAGAAGATGTTGATGTTGTGTATGGGATTACTCTTGGAAAAAAAAGCAATGTCTGGATTGGGATGGAAATTCATTTGAAGAAGAAAAGAATCACAGTATATGATTGTTTTCAAAAGGAAAGCAACAGCATTGATATTCCTCAAGTGAAAAAGTTGGCAGGTATGTATAAACAATTTGTATTTGATGTATTCAACTGTTTCTTGGTTTGAAATATTCAACTGATTCTATCTTGATATTGATTTTTAAATATGACAGTGTTGATTTCTAATCTGCTGGTGGAATCTTCTGGTGATGAGGTAGATAAAGTGAAGATGATTCCATTTGAGATTGAGCAGGCACAAGGTTTACCCAAGACAAAACATCCTTTCAACTGTGGGATATTTCTTGTCAAGATTCTGGAGTGCCAGTCATTGAAGATAGGAGACATGACAAAGATTAATGATGACAATGCATTGGAGCTAAGGAGAACCTTGTCTTGTGAGATCTTCAACCAATTTGTGGATGAGAGCTTTGGGAAATGAGAATGATGCATGAAAACATTTTTTGTTTTAGTTAAGACTCGGTTTTAGTTATGACTGTTTATTTTGTTATGTTGTTGGCGTCTGGTTACATAAGAAAGATTGGAAGGATATCAAGTATTTTTTTTGGGTATCATATATCTTGGAAGGTTAAAATAATGTTTCTGGATGGGTTTCCAGAAAAAAAGTTAAGTGTTTCAAATGTAAAAAAGAATGAAATGAGATTATATACTAAGGATTGGACATGTATATGGTAAGCTTAAAATTGTGATGTTTACAGACAACAAAAATTTAGAACCACAAAGGATCGAACCCAGAGGGAGAGAGTTTGCGTATTTGGATAGTGTGGGAGTTTAGCCACTAGGCCAAGAAGAATCATCTGTTAATGGATTACATTTAATTTTATTTAACTCCAAACTGTAACACAAAAAAAAATTAAAATTGATTTTGAATCCACCACATATCGAACCCGGGGATAGAGAGACTTTTGAGTTATGAAATGCCTTGGTTTAACCGCTGGTCTGAGGAGAATCATCTGTTAAAGAATATTACATAAGCATACTTAAACCAATTAATATAGGATAGGTTTCCAAAACAATACATTTCGATTGAAAAAAGACAAAACTCTTGCCGTCTCAACACTCTCGCCGTTTCAAACTTCTCGAATCTCACTCGTCTCCGCCTCTCGAATCTCTCTCTCATCTCCATATCTCTCGATCTCCGACGAAAACCCATCTCCAGAACTCTCTCTCTCTCTCGATCTTTTACGCGAGCTCTCTCTATTCTCCGAGAAAAACCATTTCTAGAGCTCTATCTCTTTAAGGTATGTTGCAGATTCAACCTTATGTGTGTTTTCTTTCTGAGAGATTGGTCTCCTGGTTTTTGCTTGTGTATAGACTTGCTCGTTTTAACCTAATATGATTGGTAGAATTCTAGTTCATGTGAAAGCATGTGTATAGACTTCAGGAAGGATTTGTATTGTTTCAGGAAACCCTTCCTGAAAATTGGATTTTAATTAATTTAGACAAATAAAATTTTTCTTGTTTACGCAGGATAGAAACAAGATGGGAGATCCATTACCATTAAGACTAGCACTGCCTGAGCTGAGGTATCCGATTGGATCAGAGCCAGAGAAGACGATATCGATAAACCAACACTCGATAGTTGCTTATATCAAAACTGTTAAGGAAATTCTAGGAAATGATGAGTTCAACAGAATAAGAGGGACGTTTTTGGGACCGGTGATCAAGCTTGGAGAGAGGTCTTTGAAATTATCAGCTAAGATAGTGCACGCAGTTCTCACCAAAAGCATCAAGACAGTGAAGAGACACGAAGCATGGTTCCATTTTGGTGCTCAGCCAATGAGGTTCTCTATAAGAGAATTCCACATGGTGACTGGTTTGAAATGTAGTGGTGAAGCAAGAGAACCACGAGAGGAAACCGAGAAATTTAAGTGGGACTTCCTAAAAGGGCGTACTCATACAGTAAAGGACGTGGAGAAGCAGCTCAGAAACACAAGAGAAGATGCTTCTGATGAGAGATTCTGCCTTGCAATGCTCCTCCTGATTGAGAGCATACTACTACAGAAGAGCCTTCTCGACGGTGGCACAACTTTTACTTTGGATTATGTGAAAATAGCGCAGGATATGGATGTCTTGATGACATACCCATGGGGGAGAACAGCTTATAATTTGCTGTTAAAATCACTTCAGAGAGCTGTCGACAAAAGCCTCGACAAAAACAATTATGATTTGCAAGGATTCCCTATGGCATTTCTTATATGGATACTTGAGTCAGTACCTTTGCTACAGTATGCATTCAGTCAAGTTGTTCCTATTCTGAGCGTTCAACCGTCTACCCCAATATTTTTGTGTGAGAAGTACCTTCAAATAGCTTCTCCACAGCTGATAGATGTTCTCCTAATTGAAATCAAAGATCATGTAAGTTTTTACATTATTTTTTTCTTGTTTCTGTTTTGCCTTATGATTCTCCATTTAAAAGCTAATTATTTTTATGGTTTCAGCTTAAGGTCACATGCATCCTACCTCCTATTTCTAATGATCCAGAAGCTGATGTTTGCATGGAAGACGAAGCTAATAAAGATCTGGATGACATGGCCGATTTATCCAAGAGAGGTTATAAGTTTAAAATTAGAGATTGGCGAAACATGTCAGTAGACCTATACGGTGCTAATGAACAAATAAGAAGAGCATCTTTACTGTTTGGGAATGGAGGGATGAGTCAAGCTTCTTCTTCGTATCAGGAGGAGTCTTTGGAATCAAAGATCAACAGAATCAGCGAGATGGTGGGAGATAATTTAAGGATCATGAACGATCGTTTGTGTTTGATTGAAAAAGACAGGAAACAGATTAAAGAACGTGTGACAAAACTAGAGAAACTACAAAGAGTTACTTCATATGAAACTCCAAACAATGAGGTAACTTTTTTTCGGAAATTAAAATTAATGTTTATCTAGTTCTTGATTCAGTTTTTTTTTGAGTTGTCAAGTAATTTTGGAAGATGTTATACATATTTAGGATTGCCTTCCTAATTTTTGTTGTACTTGCACAGACTGACACAACTCCATTTCATGAGACGGCTTCCAGACAAGGTGAAGCCAATGCAGATCAAGCAGATGAACAACTTAACAATGAGGCAAGTATAATTTTGAAAACTGTTGGTATTTATAAAATTATGAATTTGGTTGTACTTAAATTAATTTTTGGAAGTTCTTGTACGTGTTCATAATCCCATTCCTGACTTCAGGATACACGAGAGCCTATGAATGAGATCACGAAAGAGACACCTGGTTCTCCAATAGCTCAACAGAATATTGAGACTCCAGTCCTTACTCCAATTCAGACGCAGCAGGTACCTTCTTTAAAAAATTGGACTTTTCAAGTAATTTTTGGAAGCCCTTGTACGTGTTCATTCAACCATTCCTGAATTCAGGAGACTCACGAGCTTATGAATGAGATCATTTCACCAAACATTTCCGACACACAGCCAAATACCCGAGCTCGCAGAAATCTTTTAACAGAGCAAAATAAGGTATTACTTTCATTAAAACCTTTAATAAATATACAGCAACTATCAAAATGACTGGATATCCTTGAATCTAAACCATCACAGGATGTAGAAAGCAGAGTTCAAAATCCCTTTGAGATCGGAGCAAATGTGGAGATTTCATCACAAGATGACAATACTTGTCATAAATGGTATCCAGGAAATGTGTTGGCAACATATTTGGTTGATGGGGTTGAGATGGTGAAAGTTGAGTACTCCGTCCCGTCTCTGGACGAAAAGAAGAGGAAAAGGAGTGTTGAGACACGTGTATCAATTGACAGAATACGTCCTCAACCACCACCTGAGAGATCTGGAGCGAAGAAAAGTTATGAGCTAATGCAGGACGTGGAGGCGTTCGACAATGGTGCCTGGTGCGCTGGAAAAGTTAAAGTCATTTTGTTTGATGGCTCGTGTTTTGTCTCTTTGAACAATTCTAAAGAACAAATTTACTTCCACCATTCTGAGATGCGAAAACCAAGAAAATGGGTAGATGGTGTTTGGGAGATGACAAAAAAGGTAAAACAAATGCCTTGGATCACTTGAATTGAAAAATAATGTCATTTGTTTAATATCTCGGTATTGATTTTCAGATGGAAGAAGAGCAGACGCAGAGTGTGAATCCAAGTGAAGGAGATGGTGATAAAAAGGTATGAAATATTTATACATCATACTAGGAATTAAGATATAAATGTATCTGAATTTTTGTCATTCAAAAAGGGGAAGGCGAAGGCTGTCGCTTGTAAGAAAAATGAAGCAGCTGGTCCATCAGAAGATGGTGTTGGGAAAATGGCAAAAGAGGTAATAAAAATGAATAAGATCCACTTGAATTGAAGTTCAGGTCAATAGTTTGATATATCGGTTTTGTTTCACAGATGGAAGTAAAGCAGGGTAAGAGTGTGAAACCAAGTCAAGACGATCATGCAAAAAAGGTATAAAAAATATTTTTACTTCATATTAGGAAGGCATTCAAGTATAAAGATAAAAACGATCCTGAATTTTTGTCTTTATTTTTAATTAAAGGGGAAGCCTGATGTTGGTAAGAAGAAGAAAGCAAATGCTCAGCCAGTAGATTTGCTTCCTTTTCTACAGCGAGAAGAGAAGAGGCCAATACGACCTAGAAACCCTCCTATACCTGTAACACCTGAGGTAATCCTTCCAATTGATCCATTTGTGACACCTGAATTTCCTCGGTTTTCAAGGCTTGCACACTGGATGGATCTACGGGGCATATATCGTGTGTAAGCAACTTTTTGTCCTCGCATAAATATTCCTAATTTATTTTGTAAAAGTTTCGATTGATACTAGTTAATTTTATCAACTACAGACCGTTTTATATCAATGGAAAAGAAATTGAAAAAGAGTTCTTTCAAAAAATGGACGATGCAGAAAACAATCTCAACAAAGAGGTAATCAACACTCTGTTCTGTCTTCTATTTGATTGTGTCATATGTTTAGGAAGAGGTTGAGTTGAGCTATGCTAGATGTCCATGTTATAGCAGTTCTATATGAAGTTTCTAACTATATTGTTACATTGGCAGCACATAAATGTTGCATTTGAAATGCTAAATTGTAAGAGGGTTGAGCAAGGTGCTTGGTTCCGCAACAACAATCTTCCAGCAGCATGCTTTGTACCAGTCAAATTCTTAGAAGTGGTTGGGTACGCTTATGAATCTGTCAGGAAGCCACATAAGAAAAAAAAAACGTTATTGGAGGGCTGTGTAGGCGAACTTGTGAAAGGTTTAATACATCCAAAGAAGGTATGGCTGGAAGATGTTGATGTTATATATGGTGTCATTGAAGATAAGTTGAGCTATCACTATATTGGGGTGGAGATACAATTGATGGACAACACAATCACACTCTTCCATTGTGGTCTTCCAAAAGCAAATATCAAACGTGCTCTTAATCAAATCCAAGAACTGGCAGGTAAAAACTTTTTGTGATTTATTAATTTTATCATTCAGTGTAGAAAAATCAGTTTAATTTATATTGTTACATTGATAATGGATAGGATTGTGAAAGTATGCGTATCCTGAAAAAAGAATTTTAGCTAATTTAGAAAATAAAAGTTTGTCACTTGCTGCTTGTGCTTGTGATGCATTTTTACATATTCATTTTGTTGTCTGTTGGTGATTGATTTATTGTATAATTTTGGGTATTTATGACAGTGTTGATTAGTGCCATAAAGATGGAACTTCTTGGTGAAGAGGTTAATTTCGAAGATATCAGTCCATTTGAAGTTAAGTTTGCAGAAGGGCTTCCAAAGACAAAATTTCCATACAACTGTGGTATTTTTGTTGTGAAGATGCTGGAATGCAGGTCACTGGGATTGAAGAGCATGGCTAATATAAATGATGAAACTGCGATGGACTTACGAAGCAAGCTATGTTGTGAGATCTTCGACCAGTTTATGGATAAAGATTTCCAGGAAGGTCAAAGGAAGTGAAAATGTCATATTTGTTCTGTTTTCTACTCTGTTTTTCTACTTTGATATTAATTATCCCTAACGTTTAAGTTTAAGTTTGTAATGAATTATCCCTAACGTTTTTTTCATTTAGATTGTTATTGAAAATTTTTAGGATGTATTGATGAATTGTCAAATGCTTATGGTACTTTTAGGATGGGTTTCCAGAAAAAGAGTGAGAAAGCAAAATGCACCAAAGCCTAGCAAATTCCTTTAAAGTTTACAAAAAAAATGAAAAAGAATGTGATCCGATGTTGATTGAACTCGTGAACTCTCGAAAGATGAATCAAAGTGTGCAGCCGCTGTGCCAAGGGTGTTATACTTGCCAAAAGCTATAATAAAACGAAAATAACTTTTGAATATTTAATTAAAAACAGAAAAAAGTGTAAGTATACACAACGGGGATCGAACACGGCTTATTGTGTGATAAGGGTACACTAAGAGTAGAAGGGCTTGCCACTAGGCTATGGTGGATATTCGATAACAGAGTAAATGTGAACTTATTTATTCACAGACGATAGATTTATATAATCTGGATATCATTTTAGGTATTCAGGATAGGTTTCCAAAAACAAATTCCTTTAAAGTTTACAAAAAAAAATGAAAAAGAATGTGATCTGATGTTGATTGAACTCGTGAACTCTCGAAAGATGAATCAAAGTGTGCAGCCGTTGTACCAAGGGTGTTATACTTGCCAAAAGCTATAATAAAACGAAAATAACTTTTGAATATTTAATTAAAAACAGAAAAAAATGTGAGTATACACAACGGGGATCGAACACGGCTTATTGTGTGATAAGGGTACACTAAGAGTAGAAGGGCTTGCCACTAGGCTACGGTGGATATTCGATAACAGAGTAAATGTGAACTTATTTATTCACAGACGATAGATTTATATAATCTGGATATCATTTTATGTATTCAGGATGGCTTTCCAAAAACAAATAAGCAAATCAGATAACCAAGTTACAAGAACACTAGGCCAAACCATTACAAAATAGTGAAAAACATTGAACAAGTTTTTTATTTAGGTTGTTAATTGAAGAAACAACACAAGAGAAACAAAAGTACTTATTCATTTAAAATAAAAACTGAAAATCAAACATAATGTGGTCCTTAAAAACATAAAAAGAGAAGATGATAACATGAAATTACTCATGACACAGCCAACTTTCGCCAAGTTTATCCCAATCAGGGACTTTGACCTTCACATCAGCAAGCATTCCTTCCGCTTCCGAGTGCTCTTCTTTGAGTTTCTCCAACTCAGCAGTTAAATCAAATTTTCCATCAGCTTTGATAATATCTTCAAGCAACTCGATTTGGACAGCAATTGAATTTGCTTTGCTGGATGCCAGATTCCAATCATTCTCAGATAGCCTGTATTCGTTGGACAAACGAAGAAGAGCCCTGTAATGTACCACAGTTTCCTTCTTCCCCTTATTGAAACCTTCGGCGGCATCACATCCGTAAACCTCCTCTATGGGACGCTTCATCATCTTCTTTGAACTTCCTTCCATTGAAACTTTGTCCTGCAACAAAATCGAAACTAAGATGTTACGATAAAATAGAAATAGAAAAAAGTTCATGAATTGAATGGAAAATGAGAAAAATCGAAAACTAACTTGTATTGCAAAAGGATAAATCAGACGAAATGAAGTGAGTGAATAAAAGGTCTGATATCGTCCCTTATATTTATAGAACTAAAAGGAACTCTTCGATTATTGAAGTCAGTTAAAATAAACTCTTGATTATTGTGGAACTCTTCGATTATTGAAGTCAGTTACTGAAATAACCAATCATATAACAGCCAATCTTGACGAAAAGAAACTCTTCGGTTACTGAGTTACATGATGTCGTTTGGAAGAGACTCTTCGATTCCTGAGATATATGTTTGAACAAAAAAAAAATCAACCATTACTCGTAGGAGAGTCGAACCCGGGTCGAACAAATGTTTCGGTATCATAGGTTTCGTGGTTTAGCCGCTAGGCTGAGGAGAATCATCTGTTAGTTGCTTCCACATAATTGAATTTAGCCATACAATTTATAGTATAATACATTGGAAAGATCTTTGATAGTTCAGGATGGGCTTCCAGAGTATGCATGAATAATATACATGAATATTAGTGTGCTTCTTTCTTAAACTAGAAAAAAATGAAATGAGATCAAAACTAAGGATTAATATCTACACATTTGGAAAATTTGATAATGTGATTTGCAAATTTTGGAGGAAAAAAAAATATATATACACATCTCATAGGATTCGAACCTGAAGATGACTAGGAGGAAAGAGGGAATTAAGGTGTAGTAGCCACTAGGCCAAGTTAATTTCAGTCATTACATGTTGTAAGTAAAGTAATATATTTCTTTTATTTTTATTCAACTTAAATTTTTTTAAAAAACTCTGATTAGTAGGGGAATCGAACCCGGGTCGAGTCAAGCGTTACAATTTCGACAGATAGGTGTTTTAGCCGCTAGACCGAGGAGAATCATCTGTTACACTTTTCCACATAATTATTCTTAACAGAAAATGTTGTATTATAAACCTTGGAAAGGAACTCGGTATTTCTGGATGGGATTCCAGAATAGTTGAATATTACTGTGTTTTTTTCTAGCAAAGAAGTTTAAACTAAAAATTGAAATGAGATCAAAAGATAATGTTGTATATTACAAAAGTTGGAAGAAATCATACTTATTCAGGATAGGGTTCCAAAAGAAAAAATGTATATGGTCTTGTGCATATCATGTAACCATCAAATAGCCAACATCCAAATAATAATCGATAAAAATGTAAAAATGTAGAACTTCATCCTATAGGCCTCTGGCATGTGATCTTGTTGTGCCCTCCTGTGCCACATCTGCTGCACTTGTGGGACTGAGATTTAGATCCAGGAACCCCAAACTCGCCAACGGATCTCTTTCTCTTTGTAGGAGGGCGTCCACTTTTCTTTTTGGTAGCTGGAGGTGGGCAAGACAGTTCATCAATATTCTCTGGATAGGTGGACGTTGACAACTCTCCACCAGGATGTATGCTTTCAGCATAAGCTTTAGCCCACGTTTCTGTCAAGTGAGAAGCATCAACAAAACGGTTTTCATCTCTCTTGATATGCTTAGCAGCAGCGATGGCATGGATGCAGGGGATCTTGTCAATGTCGAAAACATTACATGTGCAATGCCGCTTCTCCAAGTCAACAACAAACTTCATTGTTTCATTCTTCACCTCAAACTCGCTTCGATCAACTTGATACACATTCAACAACATTGCGGCCCCTAACCTAGATACCAATTTCTGCACAACTTTTGGAGTAACCAGGTGCTTATGTTTCGCAGCCGCTTCGCGTCGCTCAAAAAACCAAGTGGTCATCGTCAATCTGATAGTTTCAAGGAGAGAGATAATGGGCAACTCACGAGGCATCTTCAACATAGAATTGAGAGACTCTGCAATGTTGGTAGTCATGATATTATACCTGTTCGCAGGCGCATAGCTTCGTGCCCACTTCCTAAAATCAGACTCTTCCAGATACTTAGCCAATTCAGGACATTTATCCTTTATGTCCTTGAAGATTAACCAGAACTCGTGACACGTATAGGCATCAGCAGCGCTTTCCACCAGAGGTAGCAACCCAGTCTTCGCATATGTAGGAGTGATGTTGCGGAGCAGATGGATCCTGCAAATTCCATGGTGAGATAAGGGATATACATCCTCCAACGCTGAAGAAATGGAGTTAGCCCTGTCTGATACAAAAACAAGATCCGAAGCGTCCGGGATCTTCTGGCTCAAACCTCTAAAGAACCATTTCCAAGAGGCGCCGTTTTCTGCGTCAACCACTGCAAAGGCGAGAGGATATAGATGATAATTCCCATCTTGAGCACAAGCTGCCAATAAAGTCCCATTGAATTTTCCCTTCAGAAATGTACCATCTACTGCAATAACTCTCCTCATCAATGAGAATCCCCTTATCGATGGACCAAAAGCCACAAATGCATACTTGAACTTTCCTGCAGCATCAACATGTTGATAAGTCAAGGAACCAGGGTTTGTTTCTGTGATTTTATACAACCACCTAGACAAATTGTAATAGCTGTCTTCAGGAGTCCCTCTAACCAAAATCTGAGCTTCTTCTCTCACTCTCCAAGCTTGTTTGTAATTGATGTGAACACCATGCAGCATCCTGACCTGTTCAATGATCTGTTTCGGTTTGAGACCTTCCTTTTTTTCTCCATAATTGCTGGAAATCAAAGAACCCAACAACTTTGCAGATGCTTGTCTGTGGTTGGCTTTCCTGTGTGTTGTATCGCATGTATGCTCATGAACATACTTTTTAACAACGAAAAAATCTGAAACAGGTAGCTTGATAGCACGCATCCTCCACGTGCAATTTTCATCAACACAACTCAAAAGCACTCTTGACTTGTTAGAAGAGACAGTCTTGTACTCAAACTTCCACTCTAAAGCCCATTTCTTCATCCTCAACATCAACTCTCTCTTTGTCTTAAAATAGCTATTCACCTTAATATCGCCAGCTACTCTCGTGTTTGGTGAAAGTCCAATATGGACAGGGCTAAAATCCGGAAGAGCATTCAGAGGAACTGTAGAAACACCTTCATATAGAAGACTCTGCAAAAGTCAAGTAGTTCTGTAAGGCATAATACTTGATTATGAAGCATATCATGCAAACACAAACAGAAAAAGGGAATTAGGGACAATGTACCTGTTTTTCACTCTGCACAGTAGAAAGAATCACTGGATTGGCATTCAATGGAACAGTAGAAGCAAATGTATCAGAAGCTTGAATGTTACAGCTAGCTGAATCAGTACTAAAATCCGGAAGAGCATTCAGAGGAACTGTAGAAACACCTTCATATAGAAGACTCTGCAAAAGTCAAGTAGTTCTGTAAGGCATAATACTTGATTATGAAGCATATCATGCAAACACAAACAGAAAAAGGGAATTAAGGACAATGTACCTGTTTTTCACTCTGCACAGTAGAAAGAATCGCTGGATTGGCATTCAATGGAACAGTAGAAGCAAATGTATCAGAAGCTTGAGTGTTACAGCTAGCTGGATCAGTACTAACCTGCAAAAGTCAAGTAGTTCTGTAAGGCATAATACTTGGTTATGAAGCATATCCTGAAAAGTCTAAGTAAGAAAAAAATCATACAAACCTTAACACACAAACGACAGGTTCCATCAAATGCTCTAGTCTTGGAAATGAAAGTTCTGAGCTGACGAGTATTACCTATCGAGAGTGGGGGGAAACTTTCAATAATACATTTCATATCCAATGAAAAACCATAACTCAAACTGATTTCTTCCTCTTTAACACTAAAATCTTCAGAGACAATCTTCATCAAATCTTCATACAGTAGATCTTCTTCTATGGAAATGATTGATGCATTCCTCTTCAAATCAACAAGAAACTCCCACTGGAGAGATTCTTTTGAGATCCATTGTCCACAGATGCACAAAACTTCCATTGTTCTACAAAATCAACTTCAATTCATCAACAAATGAATAATATATAACAAAACCTAGATAATGTATAACAAAATGAAATGATTCAAACCTTAATCAAATCAGACACACGAGAGAGAGAATGAGATGAATAGACGTAGAAACGACAGATCAATTGAGAAACGACGACGACGACGATAAATAAACGGAGAGACGACGACGACGGATCAACGGAGAGGCGAAGACGACGACGGAGAGACGACGACGACGACGACGGAGAGACGACGACGACAACGACGGGGAGACGACGACGGAGAGACGACGACGACAACGACGGAGAGACGACGACGACAACGACGGAGAGACGACGACGACGACGAAAGACAGCGATGAGGAGAAGAAGAAGCGATGAAACGAGGACGGCGACAATTGATTTCAAATTTGTTTTTTAAATTAGTTAAAGAAGGGGGCATAAGGGTAAATTGCCCCTTTAATGAAACCTATTTTTGTGACTTCTGATCCTGAGTGCTAGTTTGGGGAGGAAAACTTGGTTTAGTGTTCTTTGTGTCATTTTCTCATAAAGGAATCAATATTATAGACAAAAATGATAATGAATCTATCCAAACATCCTCATAGTTAAAAATGATATTCAAGAAATTAATAGAATAAAACATAAAACGATGAAATCTAAAAAACCTTATTATCCACTACATACTTCACATGATCTATTATTTGAAGAACACCATAAACATACACTAGCGAAGGTATATATGAGTGGAATATTGATGGAAGTTCAAAATATGAAATAATGAATTTATTTCAAGAAATGGGAATGCCCGCTATATCATTTAAAGCTAGATGTCATTTTGATAAGCAAGCTTGTATTATGCTAGTAACTGGATTTAATGGAGCATTAAGATATTGGTGGCCAGACAGAATTACGCAAAATTCAATAATTAACCATGTTGAAAAAAAGAGAAGAAGACAAAGATGGTTTTTATGAAGAAGTAGAAAATCAAAATACAATATAAGGATTAATACATACTTTAACAATGCATTTTATTGGTAACTAGATTTGGACCCGCGCGTTGCAACGGGCTTTGTTTAATATTTGAATTTAACAGAAAAAATATAAAAAATATTTTGTTATAGTTTTATAATTTTTTTTCATGTATTATGTAAGATGTATTTTATAATTAAAATTCATTTTTACACATAAGTTTCAGTTAGTATTTGGTTTTTATAATCATGGTGTATAGACTAACGGTTATCATCTTGTACTTAAAGTTAAAAAAACATCCATACCTAAAAAAGAATTTGGAAGTTAAATAAGGCCAAGAAGCAATGACAACATTATACACTTTCTTATGTACTAATTTAATGTTTTATTAAACTTATCCAATGTTAAATCATTTTTTTGATTCATTATTTATTAATGATATATTTTCATAATAACATTTTGACTAAAATGAATTAGAAATTACTAAATAATAAAACTAAAAAATCTAATAAGATATCGCTGAAGCTTGATTTGTTTTTGACTAAACATATGTACGGTTGACAATAATAATAATCAAATTTTATGAGCAAACATGAACATATATATATCAAACATGTGTTTGATTTTCGTATGACCAAACACATAAATACCAATCGTGACAACATCCTAATTTCTTATTTTTGTTAATTTAATAGCTTTAGTACTTGTCATCAACTTTTTTTTCCGAAAACTATTATTAAATAGGTAATTTTATTTTTATTAGGATTTTTAAAAAAGAAAAAAAATATATTTTACAAATCTCAATTTTACTTACGATTAAAAAAAGGAAACAATACTACTAAACAATTTTTTAATTTTTTTAATAATTTAAAAAAAGGAAAAAGTGTTATCATATAAACTTTTACAATTATCTTATATTTAGAATTTCAAAAAAAATATAATTGCTATCAAATAATAATTTTTAGTTACTATAAAATAATTTTTAAATTATGATTTTTACAATTCATCAATACTATTTTCACACTTCGTTTTTAATTAAATAACTTTTGGTATCATGTTCATCATCAAATTCTCTCTTAAAATATACTATCAAATAACTTCTTACAATTTTCTTTTGGTTATGACTTAAAAAAATCTGATACAAATCTCTTTTTTTTACGATTTTTTTAAAAGAAAACAACAAATTTTTTTTAGGGCGTTAAAAAAGAAAACTAAAATTACATTGTCTTTTATAACTATATTTTTTCTAGGATTTATAAAATAAAATTACTATCAAATGTTAACTATTTTTAAATGTTGCTATTTTCAACAATGACTCTCGGACAACAATGACTCTCGGACAAGTTAAGCTTCTCGTTCTGGCCGGATCATAGATTCCCTAGTAGCCGACAACCAATCAATCTACAAAGCGATCCTAGGAACGCCTTGGATAAATTCCATGGGAGCCATCCCATTTACTAATCACCTCTGAATCAAATTCCCGACTCCAATGGGTGTCGAAATGATTTGGGGCGGTCAGAAACAGTCGCGTCTTTTCTTCTTAGCCGAGCATAAGCTATGGAAGGTCGAAAATCAACCAATGGTAAACTCCAAACATACAAAAACCATGATCGTCCAACCCATGGTCAAGACGCTTCGAAAAAACTGACGTCAATTCAGGCACCAAGTTTAGACAAAGGAAGCGAACAAACTTCCAAACCTGATGCTCCCAACGACCCGGTCGACTCAACACGGGAAAAAGCCATTAATCCAGTAGCACTCGATACTATTAAAATGGCACAACCCTGCCAAGCAAATAATCACTCACTGTGAGCACAATGAACTACATGATGGTTTGATCCTCGAAAGAAGTACGTTGCCAGCCTGTCGTGACATTTTCAGCTGTCCCCTTTGCAAAACATTGTTGGGGGGGAGGGGAAGGGGGGGGGGGGGGGGGAGTGGGTACGTATATGTATGCTCGTATACTACGTTTTAAATATCAGCTTTTGTATTTGATATTTTTTAAAAAATTCGGCAATACGATAACACATTTTTCACATATTTAGCCAACTCTCGCAAAAAATAGTTTGCCAAAATACTTAAGCGAAAAACCGTTAACACGATTCATCGATCAAAACAAGTTTCGGTCTAAGCTTCAAACGACATTCAAAGACCCCACACGGTATACGAAAATCCTCACACACAAATAAAACTAAAGTCACTATAATGATTTTTTTTTTCCTGTTCTTGGGAGATCAAACTATTTGCAAAAGAACATGCTTCTTCCTTATAACAAACTCATACAACCTCTGAGTCAAAACTCTGTTGATCGCAATTCAAAGTTTAAAAAAAATTCTCCAATTCCTCCCCAATGTTTAGACGAGTTTCCTCACACATCTAAGCCAACTCTTGCACAAGTACTTTGCCAAAATTGTAACGACCCAGTTTTGTGAACCGAAGCTGGTTTAAGATTTCTTTAATTATTTGAGATTAAACCAAACATTTTCCCAAACCAAGTCTTCTATATATATGATCGTACATATCCTCTTCCCTAACTGAAAAGCCTTAGCCGTAAGAAACCATCTCCAACTTTGGAGCAGGCAGTTTTGCTATGGAGAATACGCCAAGCGCATGTTAGCGTTATGGATTTGTAAGACTATCGAGGTTGGGAGTATTGGATATCATTAGTGTTGAGCAGGATAGTTTTGAGCAGGATATATCTATAACGAAACTGAGTTGTGTGTTGGACGATAAGCTGTTAAAAAAAGGGATCTTATAGCAAATACATCACTTGTGTTTCTCTACCCATCGGGAACACCAAGGGGTACAAAGATATGAAGTGTTTACTATAATTGATCTAGTATGAAGGGAGTTGTAGCTTCATTGCGTCACAGTGTCAGACATGTCAGATGGCTATGTCAGAGGATCAGTTATCTATCATGTTATTTTGAGTTTGCTTTTGCCGGACTGGAAATGAGGCATGGTGATTATGGACGTTGTTATTGGATTTTTAAATCACCATATGTGGAAAGGATGACACATGGGTAGTCATGGATAGACTTTCCAAGTCAGCCCATTTCCTTAGTAATTAAGAAGACAGTTTGAGCTAATCAGTTTGAGTAGACCTACATTATTCAGTTTTGGAGGTTTCATGGATGTCAACATTGTATCAGATTGGGATTCGAAGTTCACTACATTTTTGGAGTCATTCAGAAGAAACTTGGGACAAAGATCCACAGGAATACAACTTATTATCAGCATATATATGGTTAGTCAAAGAGAACTATTCAGGCTTAAAGGACATGCTCAGATTTGCATTTTACAGTGGAATGGAAGATCGAAAAGCATTACATCTAGCAGAGTTTTGCCTACATCTCGAAACTATCGTCCGAGCATTGAGATGACACCGTATGAGGCTATTTATGGTAGGTCTCGTTGTATACCACTTTTTTGGACCAAAGTGAGGGAGTGACAGAGAGTTAGAACTAGTAATGGTTCAAGATGGTATAGCAAATGACATGCTCAAGGATTGGTTTGGGGAGCCCATGACGGCAGAGGATTTATGTAGTTAAGCGCCGTAAGGATTTAGAGTTACATATGGGCGATCTAGTATATTTGAAAATGAGGACATTTCAGGAGGATCTAAGACTCGGAAACAAAAAAAATGTTGTCTACATCTATTCAGCCAGTTGAGATTTTGGATCGGCAAGTGAAAGCGGTCCAGGGGACAATGACTAGTTTGTCAAAGTTCGTTTCGAGAAAAAAAAAAAATACAGAATCCAGGAAGAGACCTGAGAACCAAGACTCATATAAAATTGATTTATTCAGATGAAGTATTGGACAGTCGGCTTATTATTTGAATTCGAAAACGATTCCTTATTAGTGGAGGAGAATTGTAACGACCCAGTTTTGTGAACCGAAGCTGGTTTAAGATTCTTAATTATTTGAGATTAAACCAAACATTTTCCAAACCAAGTCTTATTATATATGATCGTACATATCCTCTTCCCTAATTGAAAAGCCCTAGCCGTAAGAAACCATCTCCATCTTCACGATCTCTCACTCTTGTTGCAGCCATGTAAGAGGATCTCTGCCATTGTTGAGACCCCCATCACCACCGTATTCTTCGTTGTCAATAGATTAACATCCTCTAGGAATCAATCTCTACGAAGAGAACACAGATGTAATCACCATGATTGGAGTCTATGGCTACGTTACGAGA
>NW_026014544.1:0-37707 GCF_020379485.1 Brassica napus
AGGCTTGCGTAGTGGACTGGGGTATAAACTATGGGGAGAAGCATTTACCGTTAACAGAGTTTGCATACAACAACAGTAACTACCCAGAATTGAAATGTCACTGTACAGACGTCTGTGTCGAACTCTCTTGTGTTGGATTGAAGTGGGGGATGGCCGAGATCTTTATCCAGGGGTGATGGTGATAAAGAATGACAGACACGATCAAATTTATCAAGGAGAAAATGAAGAGGCTCAAGATCGGCAAAAAGCTAGTAGTAGACAGAGTAGGAAGGAATGGAATTCCAAGTGGGGGAGATGGTTTACCTAAAAAGGGTGAAGTCTAAGGGAAATGATAGGACAGCGAAGATGGGTAAACTGCAACGAGATATGGGACCGTTTATGATCGTGGAACGAGTTGGACCAGTGACTTATCGTTTGGAAATGCTTGACGTTCCATGATGAGTTCCATGTGTCTCAACTAAAGAAGGTGGTAAGGGATCCGACATTAATTGTCCGCAACCACCTAAAGATTTGGGTTCTGGTCTGTTGACCCATGGAAACCGATGAAAGTGTTTGTCGAGTCAAGGAAAGGTTACGACCACTGCAATTGGTCGAGGATGAAGAATCCAACAAGATCAGAAACCTTATTGGATTAGTGGGTAAGAATCGCCATTAATAAGAGATCTGCATGTTGGTTCAACCATTCCAGGGTTTGACGGTAAATGATAAGAAGTATGGTGGACGACATACTACAAGGAAAGTTTTGTGGTTCAGAAAGAATGCAAACGGGCATGTTGATGTTAGTGTGATCCAGCTAGGAGTGTTTTTGCATGGATACATCTAAGATCGAATTTAGTTGTTTTATCAATGTGTTATCGCGTATTTGTCTTGGTAATTGTGGAAGTAAGAGGATTGCATGCACCACTGAAGATGTTGTGAATAAAGGTTTTTAAAGATAGTTGAAGTGCACAGAATAAAAAATCAGGTGATCAAGTTGTTTTACAAACGATCCTATCTGTCCATATAATATGTGGCAGTTCTGCGTTTTGGGATTTTGGATGCATCCTAGAAGAGCAGCAGTTATTATTAGTATAGTCGGTTGCATCAATAAAGGTGACTCGAGTATTAAATGTTCCAGTCAGATCCGCTATGATGGACCAAAGTAAGGAGAGGATGAAATCTCATGTAAGAAGTGATAGAGGAACATTGAAAGGAGGAGACCTAAGATTATTTCAAGTGAGCGGTTAGAGTATATGGAAGCAAAATACTGCAGCGTGTCCAGAGTTGCTTTAGTTTTTAGTTATCTAGCAGTTGGTCGAGACTAAATTCGGGGACGAATTATTTTAAGTGGGGGAGAGTTGTAACGACCCGCTCCCGGAGTATTTTTAATTTTGAAGAAAATAAAACGCGAGAGGTTTTATTTTACAAGGAGAGTATTTTTTTTCTAAGTTTGGAAACACTTGTAATCGTGAAGATTGGAGATAAAGATGTATTTTAACTAAATGTCGGATCTTAAGTGAGCTCATGGAATAAATTCGGAATTAGCGGAGCAAATTAAATGATCATGGAACAATCAGATCATACATAAGTGGGGACGAATCAGATTAATCAGTTTTTAGTTATCGAGCAGTTGGTCGAGACTAAATTCGAGGACAAATTTACTCTAAGTGTGGGGAGAGTTGTAACGACCCGCTCCCAGAGTATTTTTAATTTTGAAGAAAATAGAACGCGATAGGTTTTATTCTACAAGGAGAGTATTTTTTTTCTAAGTGTGGAAACACTTGTAATCGTGAAGATTGGAGATAACAATATATTTAACTAAGTGTCGGATCTTAAGTTGCCTCATGGAATAAATTCGGAACTAGCAGAGGAAATTAAACTGATCATGGAACAATCAGACCATACATAAGGGAAGATCAAGACCACAAGAACAACTAAGGAATGTTCGGCTGTTGGACAATGCGGGTTCCAAGTAAGGGAAAACTTACTACCCATCATTGCGGATAATACAAAAGGCAGGTCGGATCTACGGGAGTCAATTAAAGAAAGAATCAAAGATATCAAATCAAGCCATTGACGGTGATCGTTGACCAAGCCAAATAAGTAACTGGCAATAAGTGACTGACTTAGTGAGAAAGTTTTTGACCAAGCCAAATAAGGAAACCACACTAAATGTCTGGCTTGGTGAGCAAGTCTAAAAAGTAGTATAAAAAGAGACCTTCAGCTCTCATTTCTGGACACAACCAAGAAAAACATATTTAGAAAGAAGTCAGAGCAAGAACGAGTTACTAGAGATAGAAGTTTGAGAAGAGGGATCAAACGAGGAGATGCTAAGAGTTCTTCGTCAGAAACGCAGGAAGTTCAGACTCTTCGAATCCTAGAGATTCAGCTAAGGTGAGGATGTGATTTGTGGCAGTCCAATAAGAACTGTTTTATCTGGTTTGATTCAATATGATCGGGTTATGCTTGATTGAATTTGTTTATGGAAAGTCCGTTCATCGTATTCTTAGGAGAATGAATGATAGGATTTGTAATGGAAAGTTCGTCATCATGTTCTTATGTAATGTATGATAATAATTGTTTATGAAAAGTTTGTTCATTATGTTATTAGGAAAAGCATGCTAGAATTGATGAATGATAATCGAGTTATGTTAGGTTGTTTATGTAAGAAATAAATGTTTGATCTTGAAAATCTAAGTCATGGAATTGTAATGCGTTTAAGGAAAGTTTAATCGAATTGAGTTAATTAAGGAAAGGAACTGGTTAAGAGGATGTAATGGACCTTCGAGTCGAAGGTTTGGGTACGGGCCGTAAGGGACCGACGGGTCGCATGTTTGGCTTTGGCCCAGAGTTCGGCTTCGGCCGCAGGTTTGGCTTCGGCCGCAGGTTTGGCTTAGGCCGCAGGTTTAACTTCGGCTGCAGGTTTGGCTACGGGCACAAGATTATGGGCCTTCAGATCGAAAGGTTAAGAAATGTAAAAGTAATGGAACTAGTTAGGTTAAGGAATGATAGAATCGGATGCTAGGTTGTTAGTATTGATTGAGTGCTTGATTATTAGACTGTGGTGGGGGGGGGGGGGGGATATGAGCGTCATTGTTGGACCAAGATTTGGTACAAATATCTTCTATTAATATTGGGTGTTGATTTCTATTCTAGATTGGATCAAATATGTTAGTTGTCGACCCCCTAGAATCTCGGCCTCATTCAGCGCGAGAATAGGTCAAAGTTGAAGATGAGGAGCATGTGTAACAACAAAAGAATATGTAGAGAAAGTCCTATAAAAGGACAAGAAAGCTATCTTCACAAGGATACCACTTTTGGAGCTCACGAGGGCTCACGACCATGAATACAATCGTTCACAATCTTCCTATTTAATTAAAGAGGGTTATGGTCTATTGAGGGATAGAGTGTCATCTACCTGTGACCATATCATTCTTCATCGCCATCCCGATGATGTCTATGTAATGCTCACAATGCCGAATTCTCTCCACCACAACGAACAAGACACGAGTCCTTGTTCGCCGATATTGAACCCTGAGTTCCTAAAGACTTCCCAACCAAACTCAAACGACCTCTCGTCCAAGATGGTAAGAGATAAACCGACGTCTCTCTCGAGAACCGAAGAAGCCGATGTCACGCTCGAGACCAGTGAAACCGACATCTCTTTCGAGATGATGATAACCGAACTATATTTAGACTTGATCCCTTGACGGGTACGTAGGCAGCTCGATCCCGAGTTAAGTCACGATCCTTCCTTCTCCCGACATCTCTATGATATTCGACCTACGAATATAGTCCATTTTCGACGACTCAGACCTGATTATTATGGGAACCGAAATTCGCACTGTCGATTTCTGTTTAAATAAGGAAACTAGGAAAACCCTAATTTCCCAGAGGACCCGGATATCTGCTAATTACCACACGTCAAGCAATCAGAACACGAGAATAACAACGATAAGAATAAAAATCGAAAAAGGGAGAGCAAAGTAGATCTTATTCCGAATCTGCGTATGAGCGTTTACAACAAGGTATAAGTCTGGGCTCGAGAGCTGTCGGCAAGATTACTAATTCTAGCAACCCTAAGACGGCTAAACCTAATTGAGTCGCAGCTCGAAATAACAAAAACGGAAAATTGCCTAAATTGCTCTAAGTGCTAAGTTTGCTCTGAAAAAGTTCTCTTCCCACGCTCCTCGCCTAGGACTCCTTATATACTAGCTCCAAGGTTGGTTTACGCTTTTACTCTTCTGCCCTTAAGCCGTCATAGCATAAAATGGAGATATTCCATTTTTCCCGATCTTCACAATTATCTTCAAAACTTCCGTATTTATCCACATAAACTTGACATTTATCCTTCCTTGTGGACCAAGCGTAAACCGTGCTGTGGTTTACGGGCTTTTGGTTAAATAATCGTAGGATGGGCCTCGAGTCGTGTTTTAGGTCCCTTGGGCCGTCTTCCGACTCGAAGCGTTTACTATGATTTCTTTCGATAAGGAACGAACTTCCCGCGTTATTAATCCGCAAAGTTTGATCGATGATTTAGAATAGCGGAAAAACTAGACTGAGCTTGCTACGCTCTTCAGGAGATAGCATTGGAGGTTTGACGAGAGTGCATGGACAAGTGTCGTCTCGACGTTTCGGAAGAGCTCGGTCGCTACGCAGCGACCAAACTTTGGTTCGAACCCGGTCGCTACATAGCGATCGAGCGGGACGGATGCTCGGTCGCTATGTAGCGACCGAGCTTAGCTCGGGCTTGGTCGCTACGTAGCGACCGAGCTTAGCTCGGGCTTGGTCGCTACGTAGCGACCGAGCGACACGGATGCTCGGTCGCTACGTAGCGACCGAGCAAGACGGACGCTCGGTGGCTACGTAGCGATCGAGCGAGACAGACGCTCGTTGGCTACGTAGCGACCGAGCTTGGCTCGGGCTCGGTGGCTATGTAGCGACCGAGCGAGACGGACGTTCGGTCGCTATGTAGCGACCAAGCTTGGCTCGGGCTCGGTTGCTACGTAGCGACCGAGCGAGACGGACGCTCGGTTGCTACGTAGCGACCGAGCGAGATGGACGCTCGGTTGCTACGTAGCGACCGAGCGAGACGGACGTTCGGTCGCTACGTAGCAACCGAGCTTGCCTCGGGCTTGGTCGCTACGTAGCGACCGGGCTTGGCCGAGCTCAGTCGCTACGTAGCGACCGAGCGGGGCGGTTGCTCGGTCCCTACGTAGCGAGCGAGCGGGACGGGCGCTAGATCGCTACGTAGCGACCGAGCTTTGGCTCGAGCTCGGTCGCTACGTAGCGACTGAGCAGAATGGATAGCATGCATGTGCGGTAGTTTCGCAATAATCGAGCTTGAGTTGTCCATTTTGAGCCTTCAAAGATACTTCTTCGTAAAAATTTCGTATTGGTTATTTTTTTACGAAAATTATATTTTTCTTTTTACGATCTTTTCGGAAATACGATTTCCGAGGATTTTTGGGTGTTATTTCCGTCGTGACCGTTTTTTATCCCAACAATTATATCATTGTGTTCTGAGGATATCGTTGCCCATGTTTTTTCTTTCCCGGATTGAACTCCCGATCACTATCAAATTCTTAGTGTAGTTTTTTGGCACCATCTGTGGGGAAGAGAAACGGAAAACATCCTTGTTAGGAACCCGATCTAAGGCTTGTAAGCACGAAAATGGATCCAACTCATATGGTGTCCAGTACCGCAACAAGGTACCGCACCAAATGACCCATCACACCACGGTGGCATTGATCTCGCTAGATCATAAATGAGAAACGAAGGATGACGTTCGATTCCGACCTCAGCCAAATCAAATCTCCATTACTGATAAAAAAAATAGTTCACCTCGTCGAGTTTCACGGATAACACCCTCAAACCATAGCATGCCGATGATGAATTCTGATCGCCCAACCTCCCGAGTTCAGTGAGCCCGAGATCGATCTGTCAAACAAATATCAACACTATATGGTCTCAGAACAAACGAAGAAAAGAAAACGAATTCGCCACGCGCCTGGCAACGACTTCCTAGATCAATAAATGATCAGAAGTGAGGACGAATCTTGAAGATCGAATTACAATATATAAAGCGCACCTGGACTGTGCAAAAGAACAAAGTACATCCTATTCTCAAGATTCGAGATCGAAGAGGTGCCAAGAAATCAGATTCCTCCAATTCCCAACGAAGAAGAGCGCGAGCTCTTAAAAGACCGCTCAACAAGACACCACGTTGGAGGATAGAAATAACTATAAACAGATATATTATTATGATAAAAAGGATCCCCCACCTTGAAGAAGACAAAAAGCTAATCGAAAACAAAAGATTGGAGACATATGTGTCTTCCCCATAACGATGGTGTAACGACCCAGTCCCATGAAATATGTCGTCATCACGATAAAGGAGGGATGAGCCACCATTATTGTACCATCTTCTTTTTCAATCTCTCCCACGCTCGTGCACTTTACCATCAAAAGAGACGTGATGCAATCACCACTAAGAACCGCATATTGCGACCTCTGACGTCATCGACCACCATAGTTCGAGGCCTGGGGTTGTTTTAGCCAACCAGAGACCTTTGCTGTCATTGTACGATCGTTGCTAGTCATCGTCGATTAGACCCGAGCAAGTGTTATCACGATCTAATTGTTTCTTGTCTTCTAAACTTTGTTCTCCCAATATCAATTGATTGCTTAGCACCAGCCATCAATTGGGGATTCACATAATGAGCTAAGTGTCATATTCCATATTTTATTGTTCAGAAAGTAATAATTATTAAATCCGATCTTGGAAACTATTTATTCGTACTAATCACAGTTTCTAAATATTATTGTTAGTGTCTTTGGTCAATAAGACCATACCCAGTAAGCGGATTCTTTTGAGAAGTAAATAGGGCACCTAGTAGTGACTCTCACATTAACCCGTGCATACACCTTAGTCGGCAAAGAAGTCGATATCTACGTCGGGTGTCACAGATGATTCAACTTTCTCATGAAAGGAATTCGGGAGCTAAAGAGACGAAGACCATCAACGTTTCTCACCACAGATTTATGAAAAAATACAATCTCGTATTTAATCGAATGAAAGACCTCTTCGAGAGTGAAAGAACGCCTACAAAGCCTTCCATTTCCATCACTATGTTGTGGAAACGATTAAACAATTCCTCCATCATTTGGGTCATAGAACAGGACGAAGAGATAGTTCCCATGCTCCATGAGAGAGAATTGCAAAGACGGCAAAAAAATCTTACCACCGCTTGATGGGTCAAATGCATAATGCATTCCATCAGACTGAGAATCGCTCACGAGCTCGCCAAAACCCGAGATCCAGACCATTCGAAACCCCGAGTTTTCCACCTCCCGATCTGTCCGATCTGAAGTCGAAGAAATGTAGAGGTCGACACCTCGACCTGAGACGACTCATCGGAGTTTGAACCTCACAGCTCTAAAAGAGGTACAAACAAGGTGCCGAGAACACAAGAACCCGCCAGTTAACACCCATAGATACTCTGTGTGAACCACAACCTCAAGAGCCTCCTACGAATTCTAGAAATCCCGAGAATGGATTCCTAGTGGCCCTAAACTCGTATCGCACTCAGGTCACCGACCTGCTTGGTAACGGAACATAACAGAGGGAAATATACCTCACGACTTCGCCAGGTTAAACAATAAAGGAGAGACCCAAGAAAATTCACCAATGCAGGAGCATTCCAAAATCACATAGAAAGAAGCCGAAAAATATCACTTCTTCGCCGAAAACATCAAATGCTTACGAGGTCAATAACTAACCGAATCAGAAAACGACCACGCACCTTGTGCCATCGCAAACTGGCAATCAAAACGTCAGAGATCCACACCGAAACGTCGAGATCGAACCATACCAACTATGGTACGACGACGTAGACCCCAAAGAAGAACGAGCTTGAAGAATGCTCAGAGCCTGAGTCAAATCCTCGAGAAGCCTATTTCCCAAAAAAAAAGAAGAGAAAACCCACCTGAAAAACACCTTGAAGTCATATGACCACAACCTGTCTGGGGGGCAAGGGCACTACCCAACGAAAAGTGGCGTCACCTAACAATGAAGAGTTGCGACCAACCAAATAAGCGAACCGACTCGATTTATGGGGAATCGAAGTTATGTTACTCGATCAAATCAATTAAAGCTTACCAGGGAAGGGCTGGAAACATCATCAAAACCCGATAACTTATTTCCGGCCCCGACCACGAAATGACACTCTAAGCACATGAAACTGTCAAGCTCAATATGCCACACGGCAACGCTCTAACCATGCTCCTCAGAGTCAGGGGACATGAGCTCTCCCGAGTAATGATCAACATTGGAAATTCTGTTGGAGTTATATTTTAAGACGCATTCAAAGGACAAGTTTCACCAAAACCCTTCTAAGACAAGAAATTACGCCGCTAATTGTCTTCAACGAAGTAAACGAACTCGCCGCACAGCAAGGTGAAATCATCAAACAACAAATGATCATAAAGGAGCAAGAGTCTCAAGGATATCAAACACGATACCTTGAGCTCCCTTTGGACGTTGACAAGCATTAATTACAAACGACTTCCATGACCTCGATTTGTGTATTTGGAAATCGAAGAGACACTGAGATCGCTACCCCGACCCGACCGAATGATTGATAATAGATCCAACCATGACCGTGATAAGCATGATCCACAAGAAGAAGACGATCGAGCCACCAAGAATCTCAAGGTGCTCCCAAAGTCTCCATCTCACGATCCGTACGTTTCTAGACTGTAGAAGCATCTCGACAGCACCACGATCCAAATCAAACCACCACAGCCTATGTCTCAATAGACTGAGCAAAGACTGGATCAGCTAGCTCGAACGCGAAAGTCTACCAGTTCGCGCTCCAATCAATTCGACCGACCAAAGGCAACGCAAAAATCCCTCGAGCTATCGAGTTCCCGAAACCCTAATGACGCAGATACAAACTGTATGAAACACATATCCACTTTCATTAGGCAAATACAGATCTTGCATCCGAGTTAAAAACAAGACAGACTCGACCTCTAACAAGCTCGTGAAACACAAAGGATCGACAAGTCGCCCTCCTCCAATAATGGCATCGAGTTCGATCTCTGATGCAGAAGCTCGAGGAGCCGAAACTAGATCTCGCTCCACAAAAACAATGAGCCATATGTCCAAGGAACCTTAGGAGCTCAGTGGCCGAGTTTGACTCTTCAGGAATATCGACCAACACAACTCCCAAAGATCTGAAGTCAAGGAGCCAGTGAAACTTTACGCTCTCAGATCGATAGTGAGCTTTTGAACAAGCTCTTATCGTGCCTCCAAAAATATATTGAGCATGGTATCAAGCAGTACGAAACAAAAATACCGGAGAGGCGCGAAGAAAGCTCAAGCCTTGCAATCTACACTCCTTAAGTGAAAAATCCATCCACTTCATTATGAAAAGAGTCATTGAACGCCTAACTTCAAATGATCTCGAACTACTTAAGGGGCCAGTATATCCCTTTCTGTAGAAGAAGCAAATAGATTTTATTTATAACGAATCGTGGAAAATCACAAACAAAATCAAAGCATCACTAAAAGGTTCCGACCACGAAATCATTCCTGTCAAGGAAAACGATAAATCTGGACAAACCACGCAGAAATATTCTAAGATCACATGTTGTCTAAACGACATTTCCGAAAAAAAGCAAAGGCGCAAAAGGCTGTAACATCCCGAGTTGTGATATGTGAAAAGGTTAAGAGAATTGATTTGGCTGCCTATGACACCAAAGTTGACTTACCTTTTCTGGAACACATCCTGAAAGAACTCTAGAGTTAAGCGTGCTTGAGCTGGAGTAGTGGAAGAATGGGTGACCTATCGGGAAGTGATTCGCGATAGCGTGCGAGTGAAGCCAAAGCATGGGAAAAGGTCGGGTGGTGATTGTAGGGTCAGTAAACAATGATTTCGAGCCTTTGGAAAATAAACGGACCGACCGTCAGATGGGATGAGGCCCACGGGCCGAGAGAGCAGGCGTGGGTGGCCCATTAGCTGTGGGCGGTCGGGGCGTTACAAGTGGTATCAAAGCTGACTAGCCATCTCAGTTCTGACCAGAGAGGCGTCTTGAGACCTGTCGTGGGGCGCAACAAGGACGTTGTGTTCTTTGAGAGGGGGTGAATTGTAACATCCCGAGTTGTGATATGTGAAAAGGCTTAAGAGAATTGATTTGGCTACCTATGTCACCAAAGTTGACTTACCTTTTTCGGAACACATCCTGAAAGAACTCCAGAGTTAAGCGTGCTTGACCTGGAGTAGTGGAAGGATGGGTGACCTATCGGGAAATGATTCGCGATAGCATGCGAGTGAAGCCAAAGCATGGGAAAAGGTCGGGTGGTGATTGCAGGGTCAGTAAACAATGATTTCGAGCCTTTGGAAAATTAACGTGACCGTCGAGAGCGGGCGTGGGTGGCCCATTAGCTGTGGGCAGTCGGGGCGTTACAACTTACAGAGGCAGTAAGCACGACATGGTCCACGACGTCGTACTATGAGTTGTGCACATATCAAGTTAATAATTCAAGCCATGTCAACTTCTCCTCAACTACACAAGGAAAACCGATCAAAACATCCAACACCATTTCTTCTCCTCAGATCGCAGTCGTTTAAAAACCAGAAACACGCCCTTGTCGGTAAACAATTATCTTTAATCTATTTACACATAAGTACATTTCACCAGAGAATAGATTCTCGCATTACTTTTACAAGCTTTATATTATCAAATTCAATCACTATTGTGGGAACCGAAATTCGCACTGTCGATTTCCGTTTAAATAAGGAAACTAGGAAAACCCTAATTTCCAGAGGTCCCGGATCTCTGCGAGAGCCAACGACAAGTGATCGAATATATGCGGAAATCATGAAAAGATAACAAACGAGTTTAGAGAAAACAGTAGATCTTATTTCGAGTCCGCGTAAGAGCGTTGCGATCATTACAAGAGAATACAAAGGCTTTGGCCGCAGGGGCCGTCAGCGAGTTACCTAGTTCTAGCAACATAAAACCCTAATCCTAGTTGAGTCGCAGCTCGATAACAAAGGACGAAAAAGATATCTAAAAGGCTTAGATTGATTTCGGACTGAACCTTGTTAAAGGCTGCCTACGTACCCCTTTCGAGGATCAAGCCGAACGTAGTTCAATTGATAGAGCTGGACAAGAGATCGAACTGCCTGGGCGAGTTCGTCTAGTAATTGAGTGCCAGTCATAGAAACCGAACTTGTCGAGAATAAGCCTAAAGTTTCTAAGTGCAGAGAATTCCGAATCTAAAAAGCTCCCTCCCTTGCTCCTCGCCTAGGACTCCTTATATACTAGCTCCAAGGTCGGTTTACGCTTTTACTCTTCTGCCCTTAAGCCGTCATAGCATAAAAATGGAGATATTCCATTTTTCCCGATCTTCACAATTATCTTCAAAACTTCCGTATTTATCCGCGGAAACTTGACATTTATCCTTCCTTGTGGACCAAGCGTAAACCAGGCTGTGGTTTACGGGCTTTTGGTTAGGAAAATCGTAGGATGGGCCTCGAGTCGTGTTTTAGGTCCCTTTGGGCGTCTTCCGACTCGACACGTTTACTACGAGTTTTCCGCGGTTTCTAATCCGCGAAGTTTGATCGATGAATTAGAATGGCGGGAAACATGGACTGAGCTTGCTACGGTCTTCGGGAGATAGCATTCGAAGGTTTTGACGAGAATGCAAGAACTGGTGTCGTATTGACGTTCGGAAAGGTTCAATCGCTACACAGCGACCAAACTTTGGCTCGAGCCCGGTCGCTTCGTAGCGACCGAGCGGGACGAGCGCTCGGTCGCTACGTAGCGACCGAGCGGGACGATCGCTCGGTCGCTACGTAGCGACCGAGCTTTGGCTCGAGCTCGGTCGCTACGTGCGACCGAGCGGGACGATCGCTCGGTCGCTACGTCCGACCGAGCGGGACGATCGCTCGGTCGCTACGTAGCGACCGAGCGGGACGATCGCTCGGTCGCTGCGTAGCGACCGAGCTGGCTGAGCTCGGTCGCTACGTAGCGACCGAGCGGGACGATCGCTCGGTCGCTACGTAGCGACCGAGCTTGGCTCGGGCTCGGTCGCTACGTAGCGACCGAGCGAGACGGATGCTCGGTCGCTACGTAGCGACCGAGCTGTGTGCATGCTTGGTCGCCGCGTATCGATCGAGCTTGGCTTGTCCGCGGTCTGATTTCCATACTCGAGCTTGTCCGCGGCCGATTTGGATACATGTCCGTTGCCTTCGGACAATCGGTATTTAGTGGTTCGATTGAGATTTGGACGATATTTTACTGCAAGGCTGTTCGTAAAGATATCTTTACGAAGATTACTTTTCGTAAAAACGGTTATGCTGATTTTTACGGACTTTCAGACATTGATTCCGTCGTGACCGATTTTGACCCCAGCTCGTTAGAATCATGAGCTTCTAGCGTGAGGTTCTAGCGAGTGGCTTGGCAAGTTAGGCAAGTTAGGTGAGTTAGGCGGAATTAATGGTTGAAAAGGTCTGTGGTAAGTGATCTTCTCGCTCTCCTAAAAGTAGAAAACGCGATAAGATTGGGGCTGCGCCTTATGACGGCTGCCTACGTACCCTTGTTGAAGGGATCAAGCCTTTCGTAGTTCATCTTGGAGTTAAGGTTCTTATGACTAGTTTTCCAGTAGGACCTTTATGGTCTAGTTTTTATGTAGCGGTTATAAGGCGTGTTGCTGCCGATGGCATTTTGTATGGGTGTAGAGGGAAGACTACGAGTTGTCGTCTCGTAATCTAACTCTGTGTGAATTGCCATATCCATAATCTGTTTCGAGAGTTTTCCGCAGTGTGTAAACTTGCGGGATTTTCTGAAGACGTTCGAATATTGGCAAAGAGACAAATTTTGGGATCTCGTATCAGGGTGTTTGATACTATGCCTAGAGATGTTAGAGACCAGTGCGCTGGGTTTAGGGCAAGACCTAGGTTTACTCCTGGTTTTAGAGGGTGCGATGACTAATTCGACTTACGTATCCCGTTTCAGTTTCATCCTGATTCCATACCGATTTAAAGTCCGCGATAGGTTCTCGGCTTATACGACTTGTATGGTTGGAATCGAGCATCTCTCCGGAGACCGGAAGTGCTGGACCAAAATTTCGGATTTCTTTTATAGCGCTATTATCCTTGTGTCGGATGTAAGAGAGTCATCTTCTACGAGATGGCTAAGTCTGTTTAGGACGTTAAGAGTTTGTTGTGATCAGCAACAAACTTAATGGTAAAAATTACTATTTTGAGTCTTCGCGAAGAATATGTTTTGAGAAGATGTTAGTGCGTATGACTGTCTGGTCTTCCATGAAGGTGTTTTTATCGAGGAAGGAAATTTCGTCGAAGAACTAATCTTCAGGCGTCCGCGACGTCTCGCGATGCTGAAGATTTGTTATTCTTTCGTATGCCACGTTTCGTGCTTGAAATGTTCGCGGGCTTTGAAGATATTTCGCGATGTTGCGAGGGTTTAGTATTAGCCCTGTGTTTGAGAAACATTCTGGTTTGACTAAGAATGTTCGCAGCCAAAAATTGTTGTTCCTGCTCGGATGCTAATAGTTTTGTTTGCGATCGAGGAATTATGACTGAGGTGTCGTGTAAATTTGTCCATGGGAACAAGTGTTTTCCTTCATGGTGCTTTGTGAAGAGTTGGCCTTCCGAGATGTATTTCGTGCATTTTTTAGGATGTTTCGTATAGCTCTAGAAGCTTTGTTACGAATTTTTCCTTACATGCCGCGTATTGTGGTTAAAACGTTGCGGGCTTAAAGTGAATTGTGGAGCGTATTGAACTTGGTCAATTTTCGAAAAGTTTAGATTTTCCGTTAACCGTTTGGTTGTTAGGACTTAGTTTCGTTATGAAGAATTTATCATATGATTTCCGATTGTGGGCTATACGATAATTTATCATATCATATAACCGATTTTACGAAGGTCGTAAATCAGTGATATGTATACATATGTCAAAGTAGCATTGTTTCTGCGGGTTCTACGAGAAACGTTCCCGCTGTGATTTTGATCTTAGGTGAAAGTTGCTTGGAGTTACCCATGGAGTATTACCAAAGTTTATTTCAATACGATCTAGTCGCGGAACGTTTTTCATAGGTTTTTCGAGAGGATTCTCATGACACATTTGTTTCTTGAACGAATTGGTCAACCAGAAGTGGATCTAGCTAACCATCGGGAGGAAAGTGCTCCTTTTAATGTGCACGATGCTACATATATTCTCGAGTTTTCTTCTTCGTCGCAAATGTTTTCGATACTTTTCCGTGACTTACTTGGTACAACGGAAACTGAAAGAAATGCTTTGGTGATTGAAGATTTCTCGTAGAAATTTTTAAAACGAAACTGGCTTTCTGAAGCCGGAAAAGGCTTCAATACTTTGGCTAATCGTCGAGTTTCAGTTTGATATTGGTACAAGTTTTCTGTACGCATGATTGCGACAAGAAATGATGTATAGTTTTTGAGATTATGTTCATGATCGTCTGGATATGTTGCTAGCGTTTAGACGAATATTAAGATTGTCGTTTGCCTATTCTTGACGATTTGCAGAAGTTTTTTGAAGTTTGGGAGTATACGAGTATAGTATACGTACCTACTCCCCCTTTTTTTTTTACGAAAGAAAACGGTTGAACCGATACTTTGAAGGGTTGTGTACGTTTCCTCTCCTGATGTTTGGAATGATCGATAATTCGGGACGATTTATAGACGACGCTTGGACTGTGATTTGGTTGTTTCCACGTTGACGACTTGGGATATGTCGGTTCCGAGAAAATTGCCAGAAACGAATCGGTTTTAAGACGACGTTCATGTCTCTAACTTTTTCTCTCTTTAGGAAGCGAGCTTGATATGCGTGGCGATCATTTCTCGACTTTCGGAGAGTTTAGATCGGTTTGCAAGATCTGGATGAACAATTATGGAACAATATATCGAGACAGGAAAAATCGCTTAAAACTTAGTTCGCTAGACTATCCGCCTAGGTTTTACGTTCCCTAAAGTTCTATGGCAGCCTCAAAGTAATTTCCTACGAAAATTCCAAGTCTGATTTCAAAAATTTCAAGTCGGAAATACCTTAGTTCTCTCGAAGATGCAGTTTTGTCCCTTCTCAGTTTTGCGTGCTCATTTCCGTTTCCTATTCTCGTGTATGTTCGCCATTTCCGATATTGGTGTTTATCCTTTGAAACTTGACATTTATCTTCCGAACTTGACTGTTATCTTCTCCTTAGATAAGACGTCGATTTTTGTAAAAAGTTCAACGTAATCGTATAGTTAAGGCGGCTAAGGTGTTAAGTTAACCATTGCCGTTTTATACGATTAATCTGAATCCATGCGAGAAAATAGGTCTTTGCGGTTTTTTTTTATATCGTAAAGTCTCAATGGTAACTTCAATCGAGGCGAAACAAGAGACGTTTCGATCGAGATTCGAAAGTGAACGCAAAGATGGAGGTAGGGTGAGCAGAAACAAGCCAAGGAGTTTAAGATGAGGTTTACTTGTTTTTGTCGTAAAATCTCAACGGAAACTCCGATTGAGACGAAACGAAAAGCGTTTCGATGAGAATTCAAAGGAGAACGCAAAGGAGGACCCCTTTGAGGCCTGACAGGTCGCTATAGCGAGTGAGGATGTCATCTCGGTCGCTATAGCGAGTGGAAGGGAGCCGAGACGAGTCCCACTTGTTTTCGTCGTAAAATCTCAACGGAAACTCCGATTGAGACGAAACGAAAAGCGTTTCGAAGAGGATTCAAAGAGAACGCAAAGGAGGAACCCTTTGAGGACTTACAGGTCGCTACGTAGCGACTGACAGTCTGACAGGTCGCTACGTAGCGAATGGAAGCAAGCCGAGAAGCGTCCTACTTGTTTTCGTCGTAAGATCTCAACGGAAACTCCGATTGAGACGAAACGAAAAGCGTTTCGATGAGGATTCAAAAGACAACCCAAAGGAGGACCTTTCTGAGGCCTTACAGGTCGCTACGTAGCGACTGACAGTCTGACAGGTCGCTACGTAGCGAGTGGAAGCAAGCCGAGAAGAGTCCTACTTGTTTTCGTCGTAAAATCTCAACGGAAACCCCGATTAAGACGAAACGAAAAGCGTTTCGATGAGGATTCAAAAGACAAACCAAAGGAGGACCTTTCTGAGGCCTTACAGGTCGCTACGTAGCGACTGACAGTCTGACAGGTCGCTACGTAGCGAGTGGAAGCAAGCCGAGAAGAGTCCTACTTGTTTTCGTCGTAAAATCTCAACGGAAACTCCGATTGAGACGAAACGAAAAGCGTTTCGACGAAGATTCAAAAGAAAACCCAAAGGATGACCTTTCTGAGGCCTTACAGGTCGCTACGTAGCGACTGACAGTCTGACAGGTCGCTACGTAGCGAGTGGAAGCAAGCCGAGACGAGTCCCGCTTGTTTCGTCGTAAAATCTCAACGGAAACTCCGATTGAGACGAAACGAAAAGTGTTTCGACGAGGATTCAAAGAGAACCAAAGGAGGACCTTTCTGAGGCCTACAGGTCGCTATGTAGCGAGTGGTGAGTTGGCTTGAGCTCGGTCACTACGTAGCGACCGAGCAGTGTGTGTGCTCGGTCGCTACGTAGCGACCGAGCAGCGTGTGTGCTCGGTCGCTACGTAGCGACCGACGCCGTGTGCGTGCTCGGTCGCTACGTAGCGACCGAGCAGCGTGTGCGTGCTTGGTCGCTACGTAGCGACCGAGCTGTATAATCGTTTTGTGTGTTTCCTTTTTCCGCGATTAACGTAGGGTTTTTCAGCGATTTTTTTTTGGGGAGAACAAGTTTTATCCTTCCGAAATGTTTTCGGAAAACGTGTTTTGGTAAAACCCTTACGCATCGAGATTTCTTTACGGGGTTTGATAAGATTATCGTTTCCCTTCTTGTTTACAGGGAGAAATCGCGAGCTTGTTTTAGTGCTCTTCCTGTGGCGGAAGGTCGCGACTAAGTTTTCGATTTTGTTGTGAAAACTACGGCGTTTGCGTAAGCGTTGGCCATAGGAGCAGTCAGTGCTGCGAGTTTGTCTTTCATATCCAAAATCGTTTCGATCAAGCGTTTTGGGCCATGAGTAAGAGTAATCCGTAACCCCCCCCTCTTCTAGCGCCAAACTGTGGGAACCGAAATTCGCACTGTCGATTTTCGTTTAAATAAGGAAACTAGGAAAACCCTAATTTCCCAGAGGTCCCGGATCTCTGCGAGAGCCAACGACAAGTGATCGAATATATGCGGAAATCATGAAAAGATAACAAACGAGTTTAGAGAAAACAGTAGATCTTATTTCGAGTCCGCGTAAGAGCGTTGCGATCATTACAAGAGAATACAAAGGCTTTGGCCGCAGGGGCCGTCAGCGAGTTACCTAGTTCTAGCAACATAAAACCCTAATCCTAGTTGAGTCGCAGCTCGATAACAAAGGACGAAAAAGATATCTAAAAGGCTTAGATTGATTTCGGACTGAACCTTGTTAAAGGCTGCCTACGTACCCCTTTCGAGGATCAAGCCGAACGTAGTTCAATTGATAGAGCTGGACAAGAGATCGAACTGCCTGGGCGAGTTCGTCTAGTAATTGAGTGCCAGTCATAGAAACCGAACTTGTCGAGAATAAGCCTAAAGTTTCTAAGTGCAGAGAATTCCGAATCTAAAAAGCTCCTCCCTTGCTCCTCGCCTAGGACTCCTTATATACTAGCTCCAAGGTCGGTTTACGCTTTTACTCTTCTGCCCTTAAGCCGTCATAGCATAAAATGGAGATATTCCATTTTTCCCGATCTTCACAATTATCTTCCAAAACTTCCGTATTTATCCGCGGAAACTTGACATTTATCCTTCCTTGTGGACCAAGCGTAAACCAGGCTGTGGTTTACGGGCTTTTGGTTAGGAAAATCGTAGGATGGGCCTCGAGTCGTGTTTTAGGTCCCTTTGGGCCGTCTTCCGACTCGACACGTTTACTACGAGTTTTCCGCGGTTTCTAATCCGCGAAGTTTGATCGATGAATTAGAATGGCGGGAAACATGGACTGAGCTTGCTACGGTCTTCGGGAGATAGCATTCGAAGGTTTTGACGAGAATGCAAGAACTGGTGTCGTATTGACGTTCGGAAAGGTTCAATCGCTACACAGCGACCGAACTTTGGCTCGAGCCCGGTCGCTTCGTAGCGACCGAGCGGGACGAGCGCTCGGTCGCTACGTAGCGACCGAGCGGGACGATCGCTCGGTCGCTACGTAGCGACCGAGCTTGGCTGAGCTCGGTCGCTACGTAGCGACCGAGCGGGACGATCGCTCGGTCGCTACGTAGCGACCGAGCTTGGCTCGGCTCGGTCGCTACGTAGCGACCGAGCGAGACGGATGCTCGGTCGCTACGTAGCGACCGAGCTGTGTGCATGCTTGGTCGCCGCGTATCGATCGAGCTTGGCTTGTCCGCGGTCTGATTTCCATACTCGAGCTTGTCCGCGGCCGATTTGGATACATGTCCGTTGCCTTCGGACAATCGGTATTTAGTGGTTCGATTGAGATTTGGACGATATTTTACTGCAAGGCTGTTCGTAAAGATATCTTTACGAAGATTACTTTTCGTAAAAACGGTTATGCTGATTTTTACGGACTTTCAGACATTGATTCCGTCGTGACCGATTTTGACCCCAGCTCGTTAGAATCATGAGCTTCTAGCGTGAGGTTCTAGCGAGTGGCTTGGCAAGTTAGGCAAGTTAGGTGAGTTAGGCGGAATTAATGGTTGAAAAGGTCTGTGGTAAGTGATCTTCTCGCTCTCCTAAAAGTAGAAAACGCGATAAGATTGGGGCTGCGCCTTATGACGGCTGCCTACGTACCCTTGTTGAAGGGATCAAGCCTTTCGTAGTTCATCTTGGAGTTAAGGTTCTTATGACTAGTTTTCCAGTAGGACCTTTATGGTCTAGTTTTTATGTAGCGGTTATAAGGCGTGTTGCTGCCGATGGCATTTTGTATGGGTGTAGAGGGAAGACTACGAGTTGTCGTCTCGTAATCTAACTCTGTGTGAATTGCCATATCCATAATCTGTTTCGAGAGTTTTCCGCAGTGTGTAAACTTGCGGGATTTTCTGAAGACGTTCGAATATTGGCAAAGAGACAAATTTTGGGATCTCGTATCAGGGTGTTTGATACTATGCCTAGAGATGTTAGAGACCAGTGCGCTGGGTTTAGGGCAAGACCTAGGTTTACTCCTGGTTTTAGAGGGTGCGATGACTAATTCGACTTACGTATCCCGTTTCAGTTTCATCCTGATTCCATACCGATTTAAAGTCCGCGATAGGTTCTCGGCTTATACGACTTGTATGGTTGGAATCGAGCATCTCTCCGGAGACCGGAAGTGCTGGACCAAAATTTCGGATTTCTTTTATAGCGCTATTATCCTTGTGTCGGATGTAAGAGAGTCATCTTCTACGAGATGGCTAAGTCTGTTTAGGACGTTAAGAGTTTGTTGTGATCAGCAACAAACTTAATGGTAAAAATTACTATTTTGAGTCTTCGCGAAGAATATGTTTTGAGAAGATGTTAGTGCGTATGACTGTCTGGTCTTCCATGAAGGTGTTTTTATCGAGGAAGGAAATTTCGTCGAAGAACTAATCTTCAGGCGTCCGCGACGTCTCGCGATGCTGAAGATTTGTTATTCTTTCGTATGCCACGTTTCGTGCTTGAAATGTTCGCGGGCTTTGAAGATATTTCGCGATGTTGCGAGGGTTTAGTATTAGCCCTGTGTTTGAGAAACATTCTGGTTTGACTAAGAATGTTCGCAGCCAAAAATTGTTGTTCCTGCTCGGATGCTAATAGTTTTGTTTGCGATCGAGGAATTATGACTGAGGTGTCGTGTAAATTTGTCCATGGGAACAAGTGTTTTCCTTCATGGTGCTTTGTGAAGAGTTGGCCTTCCGAGATGTATTTCGTGCATTTTTTAGGATGTTTCGTATAGCTCTAGAAGCTTTGTTACGAATTTTTCCTTACATGCCGCGTATTGTGGTTAAAACGTTGCGGGCTTAAAGTGAATTGTGGAGCGTATTGAACTTGGTCAATTTTCGAAAAGTTTAGATTTTCCGTTAACCGTTTGGTTGTTAGGACTTAGTTTCGTTATGAAGAATTTATCATATGATTTCCGATTGTGGGCTATACGATAATTTATCATATCATATAACCGATTTTACGAAGGTCGTAAATCAGTGATATGTATACATATGTCAAAGTAGCATTGTTTCTGCGGGTTTCTACGAGAAACGTTCCCGCTGTGATTTTGATCTTAGGTGAAAGTTGCTTGGAGTTACCCATGGAGTATTACCGAAGTTTATTTCAATACGATCTAGTCGCGAACGTTTTTCATAGGTTTTTCGAGAGGATTCTCATGACACATTGTTTCTTGAACGAATTGGTCAACCAGAAGTGGATCTAGCTAACCATCGGGAGGAAAGTGCTCCTTTTAATGTGCACGATGCTACATATATTCTCGAGTTTTCTTCGTCGCAAATGTTTTCGATACTTTTCCGTGACTTACTTGGTACAACGGAAACTGAAAGAAATGCTTTGGTGATTGAAGATTTCTCGTAGAAATTTTTAAAACGAAACTGGCTTTCTGTAGCCGGAAAAGGCTTGAATACTTTGGCTAATCGTCGAGTTTCAGTTTGATATTGGTACAAGTTTCTGTACGCATGATTGCGACAAGAAATGATGTATAGTTTTGAGATTATGTTCATGATCGTCTGGATATGTTGCTAGCGTTTAGACGAATATTAAGATTGTCGTTTGCCTATTCTTGACGATTTGCAGAAGTTTTTTGAAGTTTGGGAGTATACGAGTATAGTATACGTACCTACTCCCCCTTTTTTTTTTACGAAAGAAAAACGGTTGAACCGATACTTTGAAGGGTTGTGTACGTTTCCTCTCCTGATGTTTGGAATGATCGATAATTCGGGACGATTTATAGACGACGCTTGGACTGTGATTTGGTTGTTTCCACGTTGACGACTTGGGATATGTCGGTTCCGAGAAAATTGCCAGAAACGAATCGGTTTTAAGACGACGTTCATGTCTCTAACTTTTTCTCTCTTTAGGAAGCGAGCTTGATATGCGTGGCGATCATTTCTCGACTTTCGGAGAGTTTAGATCGGTTTGCAAGATCTGGATGAACAATTATGGAACAATATATCGAGACAGGAAAAATCGGTTAAAACTTAGTTCGCTAGACTATCCGCCTAGGTTTTACGTTCCCTAAAGTTCTATGGCAGCCTCAAAGTAATTTCCTACGAAAATTCCAAGTCTGATTTCAAAAATTTCAAGTCGGAAATACCTTAGTTCTCTCGAAGATGCAGTTTTGTCCCTTCTCAGTTTTGCGTGCTCATTTCTGTTTCCTATTCTCGTGTATGTTCGCCATTTCCGATATTGGTGTTTATCCTTTGAAACTTGACATGTATCTTCCGAACTTGACTATTATCTTCTCCTTAGATAAGATGTCGACTTTTGTAAAAAGCTTCAACGTAATCGTATAGTTAAGGCGGCTAAGGTGTTAAGTTAACAATTCCCGTTTTATACGATTAATCTGAATCCATGCGAGAAAATAGGTCTTTGCGGTTTTTTTTTTATATCGTAAAGTCTCAATGGTAACTTAAATCGAGGCGAAACAAGAGACGTTTCGATCGAGATTCGAAAGTGAACGCAAAGATGGAGGTAGGGTGAGCAGAAACAAGCCAAGGAGTTTAAGATGAGGTTTACTTGTTTTTGTCGTAAAATCTCAACGGAAACTCCGATTGAGACGAAACGAAAAGCGTTTCGATGAGAATTCAAAGGAGAACGCAAAGGAGGACCCCTTTGAGGCCTGACAGGTCGCTATAGCGAGTGAGGATGTCATCTCGGTCGCTATAGCGAGTGGAAGCGAGCCGAGACGAGTCCCACTTGTTTTCGTCGTAAAATCTCAACGGAAACTCCGATTGAGACGAAACGAAAAGCGTTTCGAAGAGGATTCAAAAGAGAACACAAAGGAGGAAACCTTTGAGGACTTTCAGGTCGCTACGTAGCGACTGACAGTCTGACAGGTCGCTACGTAGCGAATGGAAGCAAGCCGAGAAGCGTCCTACTTGTTTTCGTCGTAAGATCTCAACGGAAACTCCGATTGAGACGAAACGAAAAGCGTTTCGATGAGGATTCAAAAGACAACCCAAAGGAGGACTTTTCTGAGGCCTTACAGGTCGCTACGCAGCGACTGACAGTCTGACAGGTCGCTATGTAGCGAGTGGAAGCAAGCCGAGAAGAGTCCTACTTGTTTTCGTCGTAAAATCTCAACGGAAACTCCGATTGAGACGAAACGAAAAGCGTTTCGATGAGGATTCAAAATACAACCCAAAGGAGGACCTTTCTGAGGCCTTACAGGTCGCTACGTAGCGACTGACAGTCTGACAGGTCGCTATGTAGCGAGTGGAAGCAAGCCGAGAAGAGTCCTACTTGTTTTCGTCGTAAAATCTCAACGGAAACTCCGATTGAGACGAAACGAAAAGCGTTTCGACGAAGATTCAAAAGACAACCCAAAGGAGGACCTTTCTGAGGCCTTACAGGTCGCTACGTAGCGACGGACAGTCTGACAGGTCGCTACGTAGCGAGTGGAAGCAAGCCGAGACGAGTCCCGCTTGTTTTCGTCGTAAAATCTCAACGGAAACTCCGATTGAGATGAAACGAAAAGTGTTTCGACGAGGATTCAAAAGAGAACCCAAAGGAGGACCTTTCTGAGGCCTTACAGGTCGCTATGTAGCGAGTGGAGAGTTGGCTTGAGCTCGGTCACTACGTAGCGACCGAGCAGTGTGTGTGCTCGGTCGCTACGTAGCGACCGAGCAGCGTGTGTGCTCGGTCGCTACGTAGCGACCGAGCCGTGTGCGTGCTCGGTCGCTACGTAGCGACCGAGCAGCGTGTGCGTGCTTGGTCGCTACGTAGCGACCGAGCTGTATAATCGTTTTGTTGTGTTTCCTTTTTCCGCGATTAACATAGGGGGTTTTCAGCGGTTTTTTTGGGAGAACAAGTTTTATCCTTCCGAAAAGTTTTCGGAAAACGTGTTTTGGTAAAACCCTTACGCATCAAGATTTCTTTACGGGGTTTTTATAAGATTTATCGTTTCCCTTCTTGCTTACAGGGAGAAATCGCGAGCTTGTTTTAGTGCTCTTCCTGTGGCGGAAGGTCGCGACTAAGTTTTCGATTTTGTTGAAAACTACAGCGTTTGCGTAAACGTTGGCCATAGGAGCAGTCAGTGCTGCGAGTTTGTCTTTCATATATCCAAACATCGTTTCGATCAAGCGTTTTGTGGCCATGAGTAAGAGTAATCCGTAACCCCCCCTCCTTCTAGCGCCAAACTGTGGGAACCGAAATTCGCACTGTCGATTTTCGTTTAAATAAGGAAACTAGGAAAACCCTAATTTCCCAGAGGTCCCGGATCTCTGCGAGAGCCAACGACAAGTGATCGAATATATGCGGAAATCATGAAAAGATAACAAACGAGTTTAGAGAAAACAGTAGATCTTATTTCGAGTCCGCGTAAGAGCGTTGCGATCATTACAAGAGAATACAAAGGCTTTGGCCGCAGGGGCCGTCAGCGAGTTACCTAGTTCTAGCAACATAAAACCCTAATCCTAGTTGAGTCGCAGCTCGATAACAAAGGACGAAAAAGATATCTAAAAGGCTTAGATTGATTTCGGACTGAACCTTGTTAAAGGCTGCCTACGTACCCCTTTCGAGGATCAAGCCGAACGTAGTTCAATTGATAGAGCTGGACAAGAGATCGAACTGCCTGGGCGAGTTCGTCTAGTAATTGAGTGCCAGTCATAGAAACCGAACTTGTCGAAAATAAGCCTAAAGTTTCTAAGTGCAGAGAATTCCGAATCTAAAAAGCTCCCTCCCTTGCTCCTCGCCTAGGACTCCTTATATACTAGCTCCAAGGTCGGTTTACGCTTTTACTCTTCTGCCCTTAAGCCGTCATAGCATAAAAATGGAGATATTCCATTTTTCCCGATCTTCACAATTATCTTCAAAACTTCCGTATTTATCCGCGGAAACTTGACATTTATCCTTCCTTGTGGACCAAGCGTAAACCAGGCTGTGGTTTACGGGCTTTTGGTTAGGAAAATCGTAGGATGGGCCTCGAGTCGTGTTTTAGGTCCCTTTGGGCCGTCTTCCGACTCGACACGTTTACTACGAGTTTTCCGCGGTTTCTAATCCGCGAAGTTTGATCGATGAATTAGAATGGCGGGAAACATGGACTGAGCTTGCTACGGTCTTCGGGAGATAGCATTCGAAAGTTTTGACGAGAATTGAAGAACTGGTGTCATATTGACGTTCGGAAAGGTTCAATCGCTACACAGCAACCAAACTTTGGCTTGAGCCCGGTCGCTTCGTAGCGACCGAGCGGGACGAGCGCTCGGTCGCTACGTAGCGACAGAGCTTGGCTGAGCTCGGTCGCTACGTAGCGACCGAGCTTTGGCTCGAGCTCGGTCGCTACGTAGCGACCGAGCGGGACGATCGCTACGTAGCGACCGAGCGGGACGATCGCTCGGTCGCTACGTAGCGACCGAGCTTTGGCTCGAGCTCGGTAGCTACGTAGCGACCGAGCGGGACGATCGCTTGGTCGCTACGCAGCGACGGAGCTTGGCTGAGCTCGGTCGCTACGTAGCGACCGAGCGGGACGATCGCTTGGTCGCTACGTAGCGACCGAGCTTGGCTGAGCTCGGTCGCTACGTAGCGACCGAGCGGGACGATCGCTCGGTCGCTACGTAGCGACCGAGCTTTGGCTCGAGCTCAGTCGCTACGTAGCGACCGAGCGGGACGATCACTCGGTCGCTACGTAGCGACCGAGCTTGGCTGAGCTCGGTCGCTACGTAGCGACCGAGCGGGAAGATCACTCGGTCGCTACGTAGCGACCGAGCTTGGCTGAGCTCGGTCGCTACGTAGCGACCGAGCGGGACGATCGCTCGGTCGCTATGTAGCGACCGAGCTTGGCTCGGGCTCGGTCGCTACGTAGCGACCGAGCGAGACGGATGCTCGGTCGCTACGTAGCGACCGAGCTTGGCTCGAGCTCGGTCGCTACGTAGCGACCGAGCTGTGTGCATGCTTGGTCGCCGCTTATCGATCGAGCTTGGCTTGTCCGCGGTCTGATTTCCATACTCGAGCTTGTCCGCGGCCGATTTGGATACATGTCCGTTGCCTTCAGACAATCGGTATTTAGTGGTTCGATTGAGATTTGGACGATATTTACCGCAAGGCTGTTCGTAAAGATATCTTTACGAAGATTACTTTTCGTAAAAACGGTTATGCTGATTTTTACGGACTTTCAGACATTGATTCCGTCGTGACCGATTTTGACCCCAACAACTATGTCGATCACAAGTTTCATAAATAAACTTATATAACCGCAAAATGTTTTATACATTATTCTCACGCTACCAGTAGCTCGAACTACTATTGGGATTCACTTTTTGGTCTCAATTGGCTCGAAATATCCTTAAACTCTATTTTCAACTTTAAACAAGCTCAAACTCTTAGCGAGTTTTACCACACGGTCTCAAACGACCCAAACCCTCATCTTTCGTATCAAAAAAACAACATCGATAAACCACGTCCTTAGGTCACCACCGGCCCGCGAGTTAGATTCCTGATCGGCTTCTATCTCGCAAAACATCCTGAAGACGAGCGATACAAATCGCTCCTATAGTCGAACCAAAATAAATGTTCACTCTCTACGTGTATCCAATCATTTTGCATTGACTTAGTGATTCGGTGGGACTATATATATTTTCAACACCCTTATACAAACACAAAAATATTAACACAAACGCGGAATAAGCAACCAGACTCACATCAAAAAATCATAAATAGAAACAGATTTAATCACAAAATCCCATCTGCCATGAGATATCAAAATAACTCTCTATGATTTTCAAATAAGCAACTCCGCTGACAAGCTCGACCCATATTTGTGAAACCGCGAGCTCGAACCAATTCGCGTGTTCAGTGCGGCACCAACAGACTACTTTGAACTACTTCCTTAACCCACGGACATAAACGAAATCGATCACTTAGTGATCAAACGAACGTCAAACGGCTTGATATAATACACCAAATAGCTGAGATCGAATTCACATTTTGATCACGACAAACAGGACAAGATCAAATGCTTATGCAAGTTCTCTTGCACAATCTCGCTACCAAACGGCGGATGACATCACGAACTCCCTAGAGGAAAGTCGATTCAGAGCCATGTGGCTTCAGTTGTTAAAAGACATTTCCGTTCTCTGACCTCGTCACCTTACTCGAAGAACTGGGGGGAAATGTTGGACCGAGATTTGGTACAAATCTCTTCCATTAATATTGGGTGTTGATTACTATTCTAGATTGGATCAAATATGTTAGTTGTCGACCTCCTAGAATGTTGGCCTCATTCAGCGCGAGAATAGGTCAAAGCTTAAGATGAGGAGCATGTTTAACAACAAAAGAATATGTAGAGAAAGTCCTATAAAAGGACAAGAAAGCTATCTTCACAAGAATCCCACTTTTGGAGCTCACGAGGGCCCACGACCATGAATACAATCGTTCACGATCTTCCTGTTTTATTAAAGAGGATTATGGTTTATTGAGGGATAGAACTTCATGTACCTGAGACCATATCATTCTTCACCGCCATCCCGATGACGTCTATGTAATGCTCACAACGTCGAATTCTCTACACCACAACGAACAAGACACGAGTCCTTGTTCACCGATATTGAACCCTAAGTTCCTAAAGGCTTCCCGACCAAACTCAAACGACCTCTCGTCCAAGATGGTTAGAGATAAACCGACGTCTCTCTTGAGAACCGAAGAAGACGATGTCACGCTCGAGACAAGTGAAACCGACATCTCTTTCGAGATGATGATAACCGATTTACGTTTAGACTTGATCTCTTGACGGGTACGTAGGCAGCTTGATCCTGAGTTAAGTCACGATCCTCCCTTCTCCTGATATCTCTATGATATTCGACCTACGAATATAGTCCATTTTCGACGACTCAGACCTGATTATATCATTTTTTTCTGAGGATATCGTTGCCCACGTTATTTCTTCCCTAGATTGAACTCCCGATCACTGACAAATTCTTAGAGTAGATTTTAGGATCTACAGTCATCACTGAGTAATTTTGTATACTCATGCCTCCTTTGTGATGAAGATAAGGTTGATTGTGTGAACCGGAGCGCGAGGCTATAAACACCATCGGGGCTAGGGTTTTTAAACTTGGGTAATGTTGAGAAGTTTTGTAAGAGATATTGTTATTGTAAAATACATGATTTTAACTTTTAAGTATTTAGTCTCGTGCTTCATTTATAAAGTTGCAGTATTTCTCATGTTCATCCGATAAAAATTTACTTGATCTTTTACTTAGAAATTTTCACGTCTTTTTCAAATATTTCCGGGTTGGGGTGTTTCACAAGCAGTCTTCCGGCAACATCTCCCCAGACAGTGAAAGTGTTGGGCCAGGCAAAAAATAAATGATCCCTACTATTTTCCCTTTCACCAAGAAGACACAACCCTAAAAATTCCCCAAAGTCTCATACGAATACCAGTAGACAGCATGTCTTAAATTGCCACCAAACCGTAAATGACTGTTGAGGAATACCCTCTGAGAACCAAACAATTTTATGCCATGGAAGATGATCCTTCCTTGTGCGCAAATACTCCCATGTCTTCGCAGAAGATGGTAGAAGAGAACACATTATTGAAATTATCATTACCATGTCTCCATTACGGTATATCAAGACCAGCCAAGGGGTCCGGTGCTGGTAGAACATGAATCATATCATATTGCGAAGAGAACACCCTTCTGCCTCTAGATCTCCAGTTCCAATTTGTGTTTCGGATCACTTCAGATAGTATTTCTTCCCGATTCACTCCGAGGTACCGTTTCCAAAGTCTCTTGTTATGTCTCTAAGCCTGCCCATACCTACACAATTTTCAAACCAGAAGGATATAGACTGAGCTTTTTTAACCTCATACTTGAACGGTCATAAGTTATGGGTCTGAGTTTTAACAACTTGTGCCAGATCCATGAACAAGCCTTGCCCTCCTTAGTGTAACACCCCAAAACCAGCCCATTTAAAAATTTTAAATGATAATGGGTTCTCTGCAGCCCAATTAGAAAACCCTAGGGTTTTCCCTTTCTCTTCCCCTTATAAAAGCAGGCCTCCACTTCTTTTTCTCTCATCAGAAATCTAGAAGCGAAGCCCTGCAGAGAATTCCCGGAGATCAGAAGCCCTAGCCGTCGACTCCTTCTCTCTCCCCCGCGCCGCCTCTCTCTTCCTTCTCTCTCCTTACCGCGTTTCTCTCTCCTCTCTCTCTCTCTCCTCGCCGCGCCTCCTTCTCTCCTCTCTCTCTCCACGCCGCCTCTCTCTCTCCTCGCCGTGAGCAGCCGCGAGTGGTGGTGGTAGCCGCGTGGTGTCATAGACCTCAGATTCCGTTTCTCTTACCCTCTACTCTCAGATCCAGATCCAGATCTAGGCTAAGGTGAGGTGTTCTATTCCAGATCTTGTTCATGTTCTTTTATACTGTGGAATGAGGAATTAGGATGATTTAGATCCTGATTGATGTTAGGTTGATAGATCAGACTGCATAAGAACGCTCGTACTGATTAGGGACAGTAAATGGATTGTTTGTGTTGATTGAATGATGAATGAGTGATTGGTTGAAGATCTATTCTTGATTGTGGTTGAAAGCTAGGATGCTTAGAAGGAATTAAAAGTAGGTTAATAGTAAACGCTAACCGGTTGATTAGATGAATGATAGGACATCCGTGAAATGGTTGTTTATTGAATTGAATGTGACACCGAGAACGGGTGGCGTCTAGAAATGAAAGAAAAGAAAGAGTCTAAAGAAAAAGGAAATGAATAAAGAAAAGGAAATGATAAGAAAAAGGAAAGAAAATGAATGATTAGAAAAGTACCCGGGAAGGGTGGGATAAATTACCCAAGAAGGGTGGGATAAATTACCCGAGGAAGGGTGAAAGAAAGGAAACGCGGCGGCCGTAGCATTCAAAAACGGCGGAGATGCGGGGCCATAGCATCGGATAAAAATGGCAGGGTAAGAATAGAGGCGCCGGTAAGATTGAGTCACGCCGAGTCTTGGCGGGAAGGGGTCGTAATGCACTACAAAGGCGGTCCGAACCCGAGGAACTGGGCGGCGGGCCTACCAGGGTAGGCGACTTCACAGGAAGCAGCAAGAAAAGGGGAGGAATGGTCCGCTTGAGCTGTGTAGGTCCTAAAGTCCTAGGATGATGGGAGTCTTAAATAATAAACCGAATTCTATGAATTGAGTGATGACTGAGTTCATTACAGTGCTTGATTTGTGAAAGGAAACTTAATAACTAGCTGATAGGTTGCATCGTCTGTGTGTAGTGACTAGACGGTTCTCGTTTCGCATTGAGCCGTATAGAGGCTCATGGGGGAGACTGGTCTAGAATCGCTTCACTGAGTATTAGTACTCACCCCTCTTTTCCCTCTCCCATTTTTGCAGAACTATAAGTGGAAATGTCGACGGTAAGGAAGGAAATGCACCTGAAACTCATGGGACCAGAAACGGGACACACGGAGATGTCGGAAAAGTAGACATGTGTGTCCTAAACCCCGTGCCCAGGAACCCCGGTTGGAAATGGGAAGGGGCGGGTGTTTCAATTGGTATCAGAGCCAGGTTAAGGTCCCTTAATACTAACTTAAGGGATCAGCATTTCCACTATTGCCCATTTCCCTTATGGTTCTGATAGACCGGCATAGTTAATGTTGAAGAAGAATTCGAACAGCTCAGAGTCTCCGGACAAGATCAGTTCAACCAAAAAGTCCTCGTACCGCAGTGTAGTGGAGTTTCAGAGGTCAGGAATGGGTAACAAGGAGTTGTAAGGCAAGTATACAGAGGGATTAGTCGCCTAGCACGTCAAGTTAAGGGGGAATGGATAGCCGGACATTCGAGCTGGAGGGAAGCGTCTCGCGGACAACACCGTCCCACACCGGGCCGGGGAGGCCGGGGAAGGAGAGACGGACGCAAGGCCGAGGCGTGCGCAGCTTCACGGAGGAATTAAACCCTGCAAAGAAATGGACTTCTGACATTCTGATATAACAGTCAAACTCGTTCCATATAAAAAAAAAAAAAAAAAAGAGAAGTATGGGCGCGGGTCCCACCATCGGGGCGTGGGCCCGCCAACGAGGAAGGAGCAACTCGGGGCGGCCAAGGGACGGACGGACGAGATAGTGGGAGAAAACCGATTTCAGATTGTGAGGACCAAGCTAAGGATCATCTTGGGGTAAAAAGGATGATGGAGGATCATCTTGGGGTAAAAAGGAGGATGGAGGATCATCTTGGGGTAAAAAGGGATGATGGAGAGTCATCTTGGAGCAGAATGCAAAATGTTAATAAGGATATGAGATCTTCATAGGGTAAAAAGGCTGACTGTAAAAAGGATCATCTTGGGGCAAAAAGGGATGATAAGAACCACACTGGAGATATTGTCTGTTAAAGCAGCTCTAGTTTGAGAATTGATTGAAAACTGCCATCTATGCATGACTACTATTATGTACTGATCAGGTCTTTGTTTTTACGCTGCAGGATGTCTTCACCAGTGCATCACGAGCTCGGAGAAAGACGCATGCGCTATGGACCAAAAGGGACAAGGGCGTACGTCCGCAAGCCCTACCGTGACGCTTGGGGCGATGTGGTACCGGCACTCTTCCCAGATGAAGAGGAAATGGAGTTCGCGGAGCAGCCGAACGCCCCCATCCAGGAGACGACCGTGAGGCGTCGGATTTTGATGCCCCATTTCCAGCGGGCAGCCGAGTACAGGCGATTGTACCAGGGTCAGGGTACTTTCCAGTTTGCACCTGAAGTTGACATGACGCCGCCCACAAGGGGCCGAGGGCGCCCAAGGAAGACGGGGCCGACCAGGGAAGGTCCGGGACCGATCAGGATGGAGGACAGTGTACCAACGAGGAAACGTGGACGCCCAAGGAAGATTCCGAGCATTGATGCAGAGAGTCTGAGGAGCATGACCGGAGTATGTCGGTGTGGAACATTGATGCAGGCCAGGAAAGGACCGCGCTCAGTCCGGGAGTACACAGAGGAATTCCTGGAGTCAGCCAAAAGATGCAAGCCCAAGACAGCGGAGGATTGGTGCCGGTGGTATAAGGCAGGACTCCGCGAGGTGATTCGGGGCAAGCTGATTGGTGTGTTGGAACCATGGGAATTCGCCTTGGTGAACCGGATGGCCGGTCAGGCAATGGAGGCTGAACGGACACTTACTCGTCGGGTTGTCGCCATCTCGAGCTCTGAGGAGGACGTAGAGGTGGAGGAGGATCCATCGGAGGACTCAGAGTGGGAAGAGGAGCCGGCGTCGTCGACAGGGAGTGGCCGCGTGGCTGGTCCTAAGCCGGAAGGGGAGCAGAAGTCTCCAGTACGAAGTGGCTAGATGTGATTTCTGAGTCAGCTAGTAGGAGTAGGACACGGTTTTTCTTCTTTCTGTAATGGTTTTAGCTTTTCATTTCTTGTTATAAGGTTATTCGCGGATTTTGGCGATACCTTGAGACCTATTTATTCGTTGTAGTCCTACTCCATTTCATTTATTAAATTCATTGTTGGTTTTAAATGATCTTGAGCAAGTAGGATGTCATTTCGTGCTTCCCTTGATTGTGTTTGGAAACTCACCCCAGTTTTGGCTTGTTAAGTTTGAACTGAAGATTTGGAATTCGGGACGAATTCCGAATAAGAGGGGGAGAATTGTAACACCCCAAAACCAGCCCATTTAAAAAATTTTAAATGCTAATGGGTTCTCTGCAGCCCAATTAGAAAACCCTAGGGTTTTCCCTTTCTCTTCCCCTTATAAAAGCAGGCATCCACTTCTTTTTCTCTCATCAGAAATTTAGAAGCGAAGCCCTGCAGAGAATTCCCGGAGATCAGAAGCCCTAGCCGTCGACTCCTTCTCTCTCCCCCGCGCCGCCTCTCTCTTCCTTCTCTCTCCTTACCGCGTTTCTCTCTCCTCTCTCTCTCTCCTCGCCGCGCCTCCTTCTCTCCTCTCTCTCTCCACGCCGCCTCTCTCTCTCCTCGCCCTGAGCAGCCGCGAGTGGTGGTGGTAGCCGCGTGGTGTCATAGACCTCAGATTCCGTTTCTCTTACCCTCTACTCTCAGATCCAGATCCAGATCTAGGCTAAGGTGAGGTGTTCTATTCCAGATCTTGTTCATGTTCTTTTATACTGTTGAATGAGGAATTAGGATGATTTAGATCCTGATTGATGTTAGGTTGATAGATCATACTGCATAAGAACGCTCGTACTGATTAGGGACAGTACATGGATTGTTTGTGTTGATTGAATGATGAATGAGTGATTGGTTGAAGATCTATTCTTGATTGTGGTTGAAAGCTAGGATGCTTAGAAGGAATTAAAAGTAGGTTAATAGTAAACGCTAACCGGTTGATTAGATGAATGATAGGACATCCGTGAAATGGTTGTTTATTGAATTGAATGTGACACCGAGAACGGGTGGCGTCTAGAAATGAAAGAAAGGAAAGAGTCTAAAGAAAAAGGAAATGAATAAAGAAAAGGAAATGATAAGAAAAAGGAAAGAAAATGAATGATTAGAAAAGTACCCGGGAAGGGTGGGATAAATTACCCAAGAAGGGTGGGATAAATTACCCGGGGAAGGGTGAAAGAAAGGAAACGCAGCGGCCGTAGCGTTCAAAAACGGCGGAGATGCGGGGCCATAGCATCGGATAAAAATGGCAGGGTAAGAATAGAGGCGCCGGTAAGATTGAGTCACGTCGAGTCTTGGCGGGAAGGGGTCGTAATACACTGCAAAGGCGGTCCGAACCCGAGGAACTGGGCGGCGGGCCTACCAGGGCAGGCGACTTCACAGGAAGCAGCAAGAAAAGGGGAGGAATGGTCCGCTTGAGCTGTGTAGGTCCTAAAGTCCTAGGATGATGGGAGTCTTAAATAATAAACCGAATTCTATGAATTGAGTGATGACTGAGTTCATTACAGTGCTTGATTTGTGAAAGGAAACTTAATAACTAGCTGATAGGTTGCATCGTCTGTGTGTAGTGACTAGACGGTTCTCGTTTCGCATTGAGCCGTATAGAGGCTCATGGGGGAGACTGGTCTAGAATCGCTTCACTGAGTATTAATACGCACCCCTCTTTTCCCTCTCCCATTTTTGCAGAACTATAAGTGGAAATGTCGACGGTAAGGAAGGAAATGCACCTGAAACTCATGGGACCAGAAACGGGACACACGGAAATGTCGGAAAAGTAGACATGTGTGTCCTAAACCCCGTGCCCAGGAACCCCGGTTGGAAATGGGAAGGGGTGGGTGTTTCACTTTGCATCCCCATAAGAGATATCTCGAAGCAGATACTTATGCATCCACGCCACCCAGAGAGAGCATGAGAGTGAAAACGGCTTACAAATAAGGCGAAGGGCAAAAACCAGAGACATATCATACATAGTACGAAGACGAAGTCCCCCTTCAATCTTTGGAACACATTCAGCCCATGAACCTTAGCTTTGTAACTGATGTTTGGGGAACAACACAATAAGAAATCACTGCACATGCTCTCAGTAGTATCCAAACATGCTATGGGAAGAATGAAAGCCGAACTCCAGAAATTATTGATGCTTGTAATAATTGTCTTAATCAGCTCAAGCCGGCCAGCAAAAGACAATGATCTATGAGTCCAGGAAAGAAACCTGCTTCAAATCATATATATGAGCGGTTCATGTTGAAGTTTACTCCAAGTTTGTGTGGTTAGAGGCATCCCCAGATATGTTGTAGGTAGCGTTCATGTCTCACCCTTTGCTATCAGCTGCCTGACTTATGATCATTTTATTCTGGCCTGCAGCGAACAGAGACGACTTCGATATATTTATATGTAATCCCGATATCAAACCAAACTGATGCATAACTCCGACGTCCGAGGAACCCATCAAGAGAAGTTGCACTGCCATCAGTGAATGGCAATATATCATCAGCAAAAATGAGATGAGTTAGATTTACCTTGCTGTAGAGAGGATGATACCCTAAAATTCCTTCTATTGCAGCCTGGTTGAGCAGTTTAGAAAGAACATTGTTAAGAATAACATATAAGTATGGAGAGAGACAACATCATTGATGAATTCCACGAGCACTGGTGAAGAAACTTTCGAGTTCTCCATTAACCTGGACTGAAAAGAAGACTGTGAAGATACAAAGGTAGATCCATCTCATAAACAGATCAGACAGTCCCATGGCTTCAAGTACCTGCGAGATAAAGCTCTACTTGACGGTATAAAATGCTTTGGATGTGTAAAATTTTATGGTTCAGCGGTCTGAAATGTTATCCAAATGATATCCATTAGTAATATCTGTGGCAAGCATGACATTTTCCAATTGCAGCCTGCCTTTCACGAAGGTGCTCTGGTTCGGTTCAGTCGCATGAGGCAGGACTGATTTAAGGCGGTTTTCAATTAGTTTAGAGATGACTTCTCTTTATGACCAATTGAATATCTGCGATGTGCCTGTAACGTCTCTTTATTACCTGCCATCTGAGACTCTACGAATATAGTCCATTTTCGACAACTCAGACCTGATTATATCGTTGTGTTATGAGGATATCGTTGCGCACATTATTTCTTCCCTGGATTGAACTCCCGATCACTATCAAATTCTTAGTGTAGATTTTAGGATCTACAGTCATCACTGAATAATTTTGTATACTCATGCCTCCTTTGTGATGCAGATAAGGTTGATTGTGTGGACCAGAGAGCGAGGCTATAAACACCATCGGGGCTAGGGTTTTTAAACTTGGGTAATGTTGAGAAGTTTTGTAAGAGATATTGTTATTGTAAACTACATGATCTTAACTTTTACGTATTTAGTATCGTGCTTCATTTATAAAGTTGCAGTATTTCTCATGTTCATCCAATTAAAAATTACTTGATCTTTTACTTAGAAATTTACACGTCTTTTTCAAAGATTTTCGGGTTGAGGTGTTTCACAAGCAGTCTTCCCGCAACATCTCCCCAGAAAGTGAAAGTGTTGGGCCAGGTGAAAAGTAAATGATCTATACTATTTTCCCTTTCACCAAGAAAACACACACCTAAAAAATTCCCCAAAGTCTCATACGAATATCAGTAGACAGCATGTCTTAAATTGCCACCAAACCGTAAATGACTGTTGAGGAATACCCTCTGAGAACCAAACAATTTTATGCCATGGAAGATGATCCTTCCTTGTGCGCAAATACTCCCATGTCTTCGCAGAAGATCGTAGAAGAGAACACATTATTGAAATTAGCATTACCATGTCTCCATTACGGTATATCAAGACCAGCCAAGGGGTCCAGCGCTGGTAGAACATGAATCTTATCATATTGCAAAGAGAACACCCTTCTGCCTCTAGATCTCCAGTTCCAATTTGTGTTTCAGATCACTTCAGATAGCGTTTCTTCCCGATTCACTCCGAGGTACCGTTTTCAAAGTCTCTTGTTATGTCTCTAAGCCTGCCCATACCTACACAATTTTCAAACCAGAAGGATATAGACTAAGCTTTTTTAACCTCATACTTAAACAGTTATAAGTTATGGGTCTGAGTTTTAACAACTTGTGCCAGAGCCATGAACAAGTCTTGCCCTCCTTAACATCCCCATAAGAGATATCACGAAGCATATACTTATGCATTTACGCCACCCAGAGAGAGCATGAGAGTGAAATTGGCTTCCAAATAAGGCTAAGGGCAAAAACCAGAGACATATCATACATAGTACGAAGACGAAGTTCCCCTTCAATCTCTGGAACACATTCAGCCCATGAACCTTAGCTTTGTAACTGATGTTTGGGGAACAACACAATAAGAAATCACTGCACATGCTCTCAGTAGTATCCAAACAAGCTGTGGGAAGAATGAAGCCGAACTCCAGAAATTGGTGATGCTTGTAATAATTGTCTTAATCAGCTCAATCCGGCCAGAAAAAGACAATGATCTATGAGTCCAGGAAAGAAACCTGCCTCAAATCATATATATGAGCGGTTCATGTTGAAGTTTACTCCAAGTTTTGGTGGTTAGAGGCATCCCCAGATATGTTGTAGGTAGCGTTCATGTCTCACCCTTTGCTATCAGCTGCCTGACTTATGATCATTTTATTCTGGCCTGCAGCGAATAGAGATGACTTCGATATATTTATATGTAATCCCGATATCAAACCAAACTGATGCGTAACTCCGACGACCGAGGAACCCATCAAGAGAAGTTGCACTGCCATCAGTGAATGCCAATATATCATCAGCAGAAATGAGATGAGTTAGATTTACCTTGCTGTAGAGAGGATGATACCCAAAATGTCCTTCTATTGCAGCCTGGTTGAGCAGTTTAGAAAGAACATTGTTAAGAATAACATATAAGTATGGAGAGAAACAACATCATTGATGAATTCCACGAGCACTGGTGAAGAAACCTTCGAGTTCTCCATTGACCTGGACTGAAAAGAAGACTCTGAAGATACAAAGGTAGATCCATCTGATAAACATATCAGACAGTCCCATGGCTTCAAGTACCTGCGAGATAAAGTTCTACTTGACGGTGTAAAATGCTTTGGATATGTAAAGTTTTATGGTTCAGCGGTCTGAAATGTTATCCAAATGATATCCATTAGTAATATCTGTGGCAAACATGACATTTTCCAATAGCAGCCTGCCTTTCACGAAGGTGCTCTGGTTCGGTTCAAGTGCATGAGGTAGGACTGATTTAAGGCGGTTTTCAATTACTTTAGAGATGACTTCTCTTTATGACTAATTGAATATTTGCGATGTGCCTGTAACGTCTCTTTATTACCTGCCACCTGAGACTCTCTCTCCTAATACATAACAACACTGTGTCTTTATTGATGAACTACACATCAATCTTCTTTTTCAATCCATCATCCATATGCAATTAATAGTAGCATGAATCGAACCACCGTGTGGAGCATCACCAATAAAATACAACACCACAAAACATTTCCGTAGTGGATCCGTATTCACAAAAAACTCCTTTGGTAATTGAAGAGCATCGATTCATTTATCCATGTCGGACAGAGGTTGTGGAACAAATGAATACCACATATTCCTTTGGGTTGATTGAATATGCGTTTGAGAAGCGTGAATCGGGGGTGGGTCCGTGGGAGCAAATGAGGCAAATGGGAGGGGAGACAAAGAAGCTTTCTCTCCAGAGAGCGTGGGACTCCCAATGGCGACATCAGATCTGAGTTTGACCTAATTGCCAATCGCCCTGATTGCCAATGGCTTGATCGCAATTTCCTAATCGACATAATATTAAAAATAATAAATTATTGGGTGAATTGGCATATTTGCCATTAGAAGAAACAAATTTGAGAGAGAGAGAGAGAGAGAGAGAGAGAGAGAGAGAGAAGTAGAGTGAGAGAGAGTGAGAGAGAGAGAGAGAGAGAGAGAGATAGAGCGAGAGAGAGGAGAGAGAGAGAGAGAGAAGAGAGAGAGATCGAGAGAGACGAGCGAGATCGCTCTCTCAGAGCTCTCGTCTCTCTCGCTCGCTCGCTCTCGCGCTCTCTCTCTCCTCTCTCGCCGACGCGTCGTCTATCTCTTCTCTCGCTCTCGCTCTCTTCGCCTCGCTCTCTCGCTCCCGATTCTACTTACGCTCAGCTCCGAGAGCTTCGTCAGCGCGCTCGCTTACTT